>NW_005871556.1:528950-561906 GCF_000147115.1 Myotis lucifugus | reverse complement strand
CTCCGTTTTTTGGTTGATTTTTCTTTGTTAAATGGCATTGTAAATATATAAAATGAATATCAAAAATATAAGTCTTTGTTTTGCTATGGTTGCAAAGATCAAAAAATTTCTCTATGTGACACGGCACCAGAGCTAAGTTAGGGTTTTTCAAAATGCTGACACGCCGAGCTCAAAAGGTTCGCCATCACTGGGCTAGATGAACCTGCTGTCAACTGCTTTGCCAACAGTAGACCGAAGAACTGGATTAGAACATTTTTTTCTGTCATTTGATGCAACAGATTTTTCAAAACAATATTTTAATTTGGATACCAAGCCAATTCCCTCTCGGAGGAGGGATAGGGCGCATTCCATTGTGTAAGACAATACTCGTTCCCACACGGTGAAGTCAGCGCTCCGCGAGCAATGCTCTGAGATCCTTTTTCTTGCCATGAAGGTTCCTATTATAAAATGTTAACCACTTCAGAATCAAGCAAGATGTTGCAAATCTTTGTTAGCATTTTTTTGCAAAACCGAAAGAGACAAGGCTGTCACCAACGGCCTCATGCGCAATTATGTAATGACTTCTCCCTCATGGTATGAATAGGATTTCTGAAATCTATCTTCACCTCCCAGGACTTTTTTTCTCATAGGAATACTGATTTGGAGAGTTTATCTTTGCCAGCTTTTAACGTTCGAGGAGCAGTTTGATTGTTTGCTAAAATGATAGGAGGCATTTCAGGGCTGTGAGACCAAATCTTGGTAGGAATGTGGAGGTTAATGGGAAACACACTGGGCATTTTGCTGGCTAGGGGAATACTAGGGCACGGGGAAGATTAAGGACTAAATGCACTCGAACTCATAAATGATATAAAATGGCGTGAAGTCGGATAGCACAGCAGGGAGATTTTGGCAAGAGCCTCTTCTTATGAATACTTGAAAAAGCACCAAGTTAAAAAAAATCACAATATGTTAGCTATCTTCTATCTATCCTCTATCTTCTCTCTAACTGCATACATATCCCAAAATGTTAAGATTAAACAACAAAATTTATTTCTATTTTTAGTCTAATCATGTGCTACTTTTTAAATTGCACCATGCTTTTTAAAAACGATAGAACAGTGAAAAAAAGAACACAATACAGTACCAACCATACTAAATGAACAATTGTTCACATTTAGTTAATTTCACTGAGCCAATTTTAAAATGGAAAAGAAGCAGTCCAGAAAACACTGAAATCCCCTTCATTTTTTCCTTGTCCCATTTGCCTCTCTATTTAATTTCATGGGAACCCTTACAGTATATGATTTTATACTTTTTTTAATATACATACTAGAGGCCCCATGCACGAAAATCATGCAAGGGGCTCAGCCCTCACAGCCCTGGCTGCCTCAGCCCTTGCAGGCCCGGCTTCGTCCAGAAGGTCATCCGGGTGGTCGTCTGGAAGGTCGTCCAGATGGTCGTTCTGCTGTTTGGTCTAATTAGCATATTAGCTCTTTATTATATAGGCTATACCATATATTTTATATACATGTTTTCTAATATATACATAGGTGCTCTCAATATAACACTTATGCTACTACAAGTTGATTTCTTTATTCAGTGTTATACATTTGAGCCTATCTATTTTAATAGCTGTAGATCTAGGTCAGTGGTTCTCAACCTTCCTAATGCCGCGACCCTTTAATACAGTTCCTCATGTTGTGGTGACCCCCAATTTCATTCTTATAAATTGAACATAATTAAAGCATAGTGATTAATCACAAAAACAATATGGAATTATATATGTGTTTTCCGATGGTTTTAGGCGACCCCTGTGAAAGGGCTGTTCAACCCCCAAAGGGGTTGCGACCCACAGGTTGAGAACCGCTGATCTAGGTCATTATTAATGGTGGCATCACATTCCATTCTGTGAGGACACTACAATTCATCTTTTAGCCAGCAGATAAAACCTTCAGGTGTTTTCCATTTTTCATGACTACAAATAATGCTGCCAAGAATAATCCTGTCCATGTTTCCCAAGGCTACAGTGGAAGAGTTTTTCTTGAGACTGTATCAAGAACAGAACTGCTGGGTCGTAACGCCTGTACATTTTCGGTCATGGTAAATGTCATCAAAATGCTCTCCCATGAGGTGATAGCAATTAGTATCCCAATCAGCAGCATCAACAGTCTCTGTTTTCCCTTATTCTTGTCAAGAATGATGTCGTGCTTAAGGACTCACCCAAGGGTTCCTGATAAACAACCAAGATGAGTTTTCTGCCCATACGTGGAAAGAGACTGCAGTGGACACCTCTCACCTCCACCCACCAGTGTCTCTTATTTCTAGAAACAGAGCTTCTCTTTTCTATGAAGGCCTGCCCTCCAATCCAGTAGATTGGTTAGTAGTGACACAGTTATGAAGGAGCTTCTCCCAAGATAGAGGGAGCCATCCAGGACTGGAGATCAGAATATCGGCCATCAAAAATTTTATGGGCAATAAGAGAGAAAAATCTCTCCCTTCCTTATATAAGGTGAAGAGTAAGAAACAAGCTGTCTTTGCCTGCCTGAGGAAGAAGCCATAGAGAGAACAGTGGAATCAAGATTGGATACATAGACATTCCACTCAAAAAGAATTGGGAACAGGGACTTGAACAGATATTTGTACACCAATGTTTGCTGTAGTATCATTCACAATAGCAAAAAGACAGAAATAAAACAAATGTCCATCAACAGATGAATGGATAAACAAAAAGTAGTGTATACATATGATGAAATATTGTTTACCATAAAAATACTGATGTCTGCTGACATGGATGAACCTTGAAAACATTATTCTAAGTGAAATAAACCTAACTCAGAAGGACAAATATTGCATGGTTCCACATATACAAAAGATCGGAATAGTCATATTCATAAAGACAGAAAGTAGATCAGAGGCTACCAGGGCTGGAAGGAGAGTGGGAGGAGGAGTTACTGCTTATGATTACAGAGATTCTGTTTAGGGTGATGAAAAAGATTTGGAAACAAATAGAGGTGATAGCTGCATACCATTTCAATGTAATTAATGTCTCTGAATTATACACTTAAAATGGTTAAAATGTCACCTTATGTTATATACTAGAAGCCCGGTGCACAAAAATTGTGCACTTGGGGGGGAAGAGGTCCCTCAGCCTGGCCTGCGCCCTCTCACAGTTCAGGAGCCCTCAGGTGATGTTTGACTGATGGCTTAGGCCCACTCCCCGTGGGGAATGGGCCTAAGCCGGCAGTCGGACATCCTTAGCACTGCCGCAGAGGCAGGAGAGGCCCTCGCCACCGCCACTGCACTCACCAGTCGTGAGCCTGGCCTCTGGCTGAGCGGTGCTTCCCCTGTGGGAGTGCACTGACCACTATGGGGAAGCTCCCGCATTGAGGTCTTCCCCCTGATGGTCAGTGCGTGTCATAGCAATGGGTTGTTCCACTGTTTGGTCAATTTGCATATTAGCCTTTTATTATGTAGGATACTTTATCACAATAATTTTTAATCACGAGATCATCAAGAATTAAAAAAAAAGAAAAAACAAGATTATATAGACAGACATAAAGATGCATACATATATGTCCTAATGACATTTCTTTTTACTCCTTGGATCCTATCATGCCTAAAGTCAGCCCTAATTCTTTTATCTCTTAGTTACATCTATCAATGTATTCTGTTGTTGTTGTTGTTTGTTTGTTTGTTTGTTTTCGTTATCTAGTGTGAATTGGCTTTCTGTAGCTAGGAATTAAAATAATCCTAGATCAGGCATAACAGTGTACAGCCAGGAAGGAAAAAGTATGATCTTAACATCCACTTAGGTTCTAAACATTTTATTTAAACTTCTGCTGTTTGAAGGCAATCAATCAAATCTTATTCTAATTGAGTTTGTGTGTGTGTGTATTATTAGGAGCAAATAACACTTGAATGCTTGATACGAAGTTGATCCCAACCAAATTTTTTCCTGATACAGTTCTCTGGTTAACGCCTAAGAATAATTCAGTGACGTGCCAAAGAGGATATAAAGAAAAAAGAGTCTACAACAATGAGATGATGGACATTAAAAGTGATTCTTTTGATGTAGTCCCATTTGTTTCTTTTCTCCTTAGTTTCCATTGTCCTAGGCCAGTGGTGGCGAACCTATGACACGCGTGTCAGAGGTGACACGTGAACTCATTATTTCTGGTTGATTTTTCTTTGTTAAATGGCATTTAAATATATAAAATAAATATCAAAAATATAAGTCTTTGTTTTACTATGGTTGCAAATATCAAAACATTTCTATATGTGACACGGCACCAGAGTTAAGTTAGGGTTTTTCAAAATGCTGACACGCCGAGCTCAAAAGGTTCGCCATCACTGGCCTAGGCCTAGGGACTGTATTGATAAAGATATTGCTATGACATATGTCTGATATTTTGCTGCCTATGGACTCTTCTAAAATTTTTATAGTTTCCCATCCTATGTGTAAGTTCTTTACCCATTTTGAGTTTATTTTTGTGTCTGGTGTAAATTGGTGGCCTAGTAAATTAAAAGCTTCTGCACAGCAAAAGAAACCATCAACAACACAACAAGAAAGCCCACTGCATGGGAGAACATATTTGCCAATGTTATATCCAACAAGGATTTAATCTCCAAAATTTATAGGGAACTCATACAACTTAACAAAAGGAAGATAAACAATCCAATAAAAAAAATGGGCAAAGGACCTAAATAGACACTTTTTCAAAAAAGGACATACAGAAGGCCAAGAGACATATGAAAAAATCCTCAAAGTCACTCATCATCTGAGAGATGCAAATTAAAGTGACAATGCGGTACCATCTCACACCTGTCAGAATGGCTATCATCAACAAATCAACAAATGACAAGTGCTGGTGAGGATGTGGAGAAAAAGGAACCCTCCTATACTGCTGGTGGGAATGCAGACTGGTGCAGCCACTGTGGAAGACAGTATAGAGTTTCCTCAAAAAAAACTAAAAATGGAACTCCCATTTGACCCAGTGATCCCACTTCTGGGAATACATCCCAAGAAATCAGAAACACCAATCAGAAAGGATATAAGCACCCCTATGTTCATAGCAGCACAATTCACCATAGCTAAGATTTGGAAACAGCCTAAGTGCTCATCAGCAGATGAGTGGATTAGAAAACTGTGGTACATCTACACAATGGAATACTATGCTGCTGTAAAAAAGAAGGAATTCTTACCATCTGCAACAGCATGGATGGACCTAGAAAGCATTATGCTGAGCAAAATAAGCCAGTCGGAGAAAAATAAATATCACATGATCTCACTCATTTATGGAATATAATGAACAACATAACTGACGAACAAAATTAGATCCAGAGACACAGAAGCATCAAACAGACCACCCACCTCAGAGAGAAGGCAGGGGAGGGAGGGTAGAAAGCAAGCAAAGGACTTGTATGTATGCATATGAGCATAACCCATGGACACAGACGGTAGGGGGGTGAGGGCATATGCTGGGGGTGGGAATGGCTGGGGATAGGTCAATGAGGGAGGAAGGAGACATATGTAATACTTTAAAAAATAAAGAATTAAAAAGAGTGATTCTTTTACTTTACTACCAAACAGAAAAAGAAATGATCCCAAGGCCAAATAATTCTCATAGTTTAAGTATCTGTATTGTCCCAGAGCACGGATGCTCCCTGAGAGTCACCATCCCTTCTCGATGGAACCAGGAGTCCCCTCCTGGTTTATGAAGGCAATTAATGATTCTTACATTGATTTAATCTGCTCTTTCGTAAGAAATTGACAAAGTCTCAGCGCAAAGAAGAAGAGAGGGAGGGGAAGAGAACTTCATCCCCTTGATTCCTCTCTTCATTGAATTTGATGTTTCTATCTTCATATAACTTTAGCCACAGACAACATAAATAGAGCTAGATGAAAATAATGGACGATTTTCAAAACAAGATAGGAAATTTTAGGCCTTAATAATTCATGGGAACAATTATACTTTGAATCCAACAGCTTCTTCTGTCTCAGAAATTACACATATGGCAAACCTAGCTAATTTGCCAGTACTCTTGCTCATAATATGATTTAAAATGAAGTGAATAAAATGAAATAAAAAATAAATCTATTGGCAAAGAGACAAGCTGTAGAATTAAAAGTATTATTTATTGTAGAATTTCCTCAAGGACTTAACTATGAGTGGTAGACACAAAATTATGAAAGATCCCCAAATATTTAATGTGTGACAAAAACCCTAGAAATGCAATAGTCTCCAGGACAGCCAAGAACAGGAGAAGGGATTTGCTTGTGTGGAGTAGGGAAAGGGAAGGAGTGTTACCCAGTATATTGGTAGACACTGCTGATTGCCTCAGGCAAAATCCAAATATTAGTAATGGGTTAGATTGGTCTTATTAGTGTTTTTACAGTAGTCAAACAACAAAAATGCAAAACCGAAAGGGAATTAGGCAAAACACAATAGAAATGAATTCTTTGTTCAACATGAGAAGTAAAACAGAAAAGATAGGAAAGGAATCGTTTCTCCTATTTTTTTTTTTCTTTTTTGGCTCTGAAATAGCTCCAGAAGGACTGGAAGGAGAGCAAAGGAACCACGGAATCTCCTTTAGAAAAACAGAATCGTGTCTCCAAAATTCATTTATGCTGCTCTCCATCCAGTTTAGTCTATTTCTTCCCCCTCTAAATGCTTATGCGAACGCCTTTTCTGCCTGGGATTCATAAGCAAGACATTTTTGAAATATGCAGCTTCATGCCAGGAATGGGGTGGGGTGGGGACACCACAAAAAGGAGCTTTCCTTTCAGATATTAGCACAAAGAAGTGCTTCTTTGAAATATGTAACATTTCCAGCCCTGGGAAGGCACATCTGGCCTCATGTGTCAGGGTATGTAAGACCTTCCCAAAAGAAGCAACATGAATGAACTACCATGGACAGTCCACAGCTCATTGTAACACAATAAAAAATATGAGCTATTTCCACTCTTGACACCATGTGAGTTTTCGGTCTGTCTCAAACTCATCAGGGTTCTGTTGAATGAATAATGTCATAGTTAGAGGGGGGAATTATTTGGCAGAGCAGAGGGACAAGGAGGGGATAGGAGAAATAATTGATATGTCATTTGATATTACCATTTAGCTCCAGAATTGGGGTTTTGAGGATAATTCCAAGCAAAATCCCAGACATTGGTTTGGAAACTGTTTCTCTAATCTGTGTCCTACTTTTGTGGCTTTCCAATTCCAAAATTATAAATGTTTTCTTCAAACCGAATTTCCTGTGAATTGGCAACAATTAGTTTAATTGGATTGAAGAAAATATGATTAATGTTGAGAAGACTATATGTGCTCTGAATCTTCTAGAGAAAAATCTATTCTGTTTTGGTAAAAGTATGAGCCAAAGTTATAAATAATTCATTATTTATGCAGTTCTATTATAAACTTGAGGGCTTGCGTAAATACTGACATTTCTTTGTAATAATAGGCTATCATAATTAAATGTATTACAGGGAGTTAGATTCTTTATTACACATCCATGTTATTTCAAGGCCAAAGTCTTAATTCCCTTTACACACTTTCTCATCTTCTACTCATTTATGCAGATAGTTCATCACAGCATTCATCAGCTCACTCTTTAGAAGCAGAGAGCTATACAATTTTTCCACAGATATATCAATAAATATCACTTCTTAAACAATCTCTAGCTACCTTACCATATGACCTAATTAAATCCTTGAGACAATGTTTTGATCTCTACTTAAGAGATGAGAAAGCAAGGCCATGAGGTGTTGGGTAACGTGACCAAGGCTACATTTAACCCAGACCTAACCCCGGAGACTGTGCTGCTTTCACTACACTACGCTCTTCAACCGCAAGAACTTGGCAATATCATCATAAAGGGGACCATTCGAAAATACCACCTAAATATTTATAGAAGATGAATAGAACAAACTATTTCTCAGAAAAGACCATTTCCAAAATATTAGTTACAAGAGCATTTAAAAATGGCCTAGCCCAGCCCGCATGGCTCCGTGGTTGAGTGTCAACCTATGAACCAGGAGGTCATGGTTCGATTCCTGGTCAGGGCATATGCCCAAGTTGTAGGCTCAATCCCCAGTAGGGGGCGTGCAGGGGGCAGTTGATCAATGATTCTCTGTCATCACTGATGTTTCTATCTCTCTCTCCCTCTCCCTTCCTCTCTGAAATCAATAACAATATTAAAAATAAATAATAAATAAAAGGGTCTAAAACTATATCCCCATAATCCTAAACTGTTCATATTATTACTCAAGTATTTACATATATATTGGAAATTTAATGTTTATGTTTTAGATCTTATTTAAGTGCTTGATAGCATTTTCATAAATATAACATTTACTACTTGTTAATAAAAATTCAAAGTGCAGGTCTCCCCTGCTCGCCAAAAGCAGAGGGGGCCTATGACATTTTCATGAGCTGAAAAGGTATGAAGCGAAGAGTATCCCCCACTTTCCAAAAATTTGTGGTAGGACCACTTCACTTTTATGAAAGACCTACCTGTATATTAAATTTCTCAAATACTTACATTGGGTTTGAAGACTATTTCCTACAAGAAAATGGCCCCATTCTCCTCCTCATTATCATGCCTGTTTTCCTCTGTACTGTGGAGAAGACTTGGCAATGTATCGGAGGACAAAATTCAGGAAAAGAGGAGGAGTAATGTTCTACCTGAGAAGAAATCAGCACATTCCTGCCACCACCGTCCAGCCCTACTGAGACCCGGGGGAGTTGCAAGGAATAGTTAGCGGAGTTACCTAACAGTGGCTACTTTTTCTCACCAATGTATAAATGCTGAATTAGCTACGTCACTCCTCTTCCTGGTATTTCAGAGAAGTGAAAAATGAAAATGATATGGACCAGACCTGGGAGAAGAGGAGAGGAATTATACACCAATTTAGGAATCTGACCAAATCTATTTTTCTTGAATAGGGAGATGTGAATATGTATAAATGAACATTTTCTTATATAATTGAAACATTAACTGTCATTGGGATAAAATGGTGTGTCTTTTTATCAGATAGTAACACATGTTTGAAACAAGGTTTTCAAATATTATACCGACATATAGTTCTAAGAATGAAGGTCTGTTATGGGTTCCACCAAGTATGTTTCCCCCAAAAAAACAGCCCCAAAGATCATTTGTAGCAAATATGTTTTCTGGACAAGACCCTGGGACGGAAAAAGAGCATTAGGTAATAAGTTTAAAAATCTAAATTAACAATGGGCTTTAGTTAATAATGTATCGATATTGGCTCATTAGTTTGGACAAATGTACCATACTAATGTAAGATGTTAATAATAGGGGAAACTGGATGTGGAGTATATAGGAACTCTCTGTACTATCTTTGTAACTTTTCTGTAAAATGGAAAAATATTCTAAGATTATACTTTTATTATTTTAAAAACAATAGCTTTTAAAATATCAATGAAACTGAAAATTGAAAGACAATCATAATAGCGAGAAACTACAAAATCCTTTAAATATATTTTAAAAGAAGGTACAGAACCTACATGAAGAAAACTACAAAATTATATTAAAAGAATTAAAACAAGATCTTCTAAAGGGAGAGAAATACCAGGTTCCTTTTCTGAAAGACTTAGGTAATAAAAAAGCCAACCTATTGGTTTAATACTATTTCTATAAGAATCCAAGCAAAGTTTATTTGGATTGTGGGAATTTGGGGGGTGGGGGGGGGGGATAGGGAGGTAGGAGGTTGAATAAGGTGAAAATGATTTTAAAATGTTATGAAAATTGCAAGAAAGTTTTGAAATGTAATAATGAAGAAAAATCTGCTCAACAATGTTTTAAAATTATAATAAAGTCCCTATAATAAAAGGGTCTGGTATTAACATGAGAAAAGACAAAGAGATCCGAGTACATGTAAGAATTTCATGTCTGGTAAAGCACTTACTTCAATTCAAAGGGGAAAGAATAGATGATGCATTTGGAAGGGAGAGAGGAAGGAGGGAAATGCAACACTGCAAGCAAAACTAGCAAGCAGAAGTGCACGGGACACGCTGAAAGGATTCCATGCATTTGAGCAGGAACACCAGGGAGCCACTGGGACAGAAGTACTGTTTGGAAAAGGCCCAGTGCCGACTGCTAAGAAAAGGTTTGGTTGAGACTGGGGGTGGGCTGGGAGGCAGGAAAGAAGACCAACATTTATTGAGTGCTGTGCCCAAAGTGTTATTCTCAGAAATGGACACCGATCAGAGATTTTCAAGATTTTCAACTGGTGTGCTGCAAGAATTTTTAAAATAGGCAATACCCGACGATTTAGTAAGGGACACTAACCTCTTTTCCCTTCTTGTCAAATAAATAAATGACAACAGCCAACACAACAATCGCCGTCCAGTGTGAATGAATCAAAACTATACCCATTTTTTGGTCAGATCCGCCAAAAGTATATTTTTTGGTGTGCCGCAGAATTTGAGTGGGAAGTATATGTGTTCCGTGAAATGAAAAGGGTTGAAAATCGCTGGTGTAGATCAGTTCATCCTCATCACAAGTGTATGAGTTTGATATTTTTCAATGAGTAGTTTGCTGTTCTTGTTACCATTCATCTCCTTGTTTTACTTTTATGGCAATATTTGTACTATTATTCTGAAATATTTTCTTTATTTGTAGTAGGAAGCAGAGAAGTAATTATACTAATAGTGTTACCAAACAGATTTTCTATATAAGAAAAAGTTAAGATTATAAAATTAAAGAAGTGAGAAACTGGTATTGTTCATTTGAGCTGGAAATGTTACTATGAACTCAGAAGTTTTAAATATATCTACTTTCTGACTCTGTCAACTAAAATGACCAGTAGATTTGGCCTGTAATTCCATCCCCCACTGAAAGTTATCAGTTTCTTAGAGAAATGGCCAATTCAAAATCTGGTTCAGGGGCAGGGAAGATATGAGATATTCATGGGACATTTTGCAGCGCTGGAAATCAAGGAAGGTTTCAAAGACAAATAGAGTCATTTCCAAAGGACACTGGAACCAGCTTAAAGAGTCTCCCACTACTCAAATCTATGGAAATCTAAGTTGAGTATTCCCCTTTTTATCAGTAACAATTGTAGAAACTCAATCTAGGGCAGCGGTTCTCAACCTGTGGGTCACGACCCCTTTGGAGGTTGAACGATCCTTTCACAGGGGTCGCCTAAGACCATCGGAAAACACATATATAATTACATATTGTTTTTGTGATGAATCACTATGCTTTCATGATGTTCAATTTGTAACAATGAAATTGGGGGTCACCACAACATGAGGAACTGTATTAAAGGGTCGTGGCATTAGGAAGGTTGAGAACCACTGCTCTAGGGGAAGTTAAGTAATTTGTGCACGCATATGCAGCCAGTAGAAAGTAGACTCAATGTTGAACATGAGTTTTCATTACTCTAAAGCAGCGGTTCTCAACCTGTGGGTCGCGACCCCTAAAAATACATCCTGCATATCAGATATTTACATTACGATTCATAACAGTAGCAACATTACAGTTATGAAGTAGCAATGAAAATAATTTTATGGTTGGGGGTCACCACCACATGAGGAACTGTATTAAAGGGGCGCGGCATTAGGAAGGTTGAGAACCACTGCCTAAAGCAATGGTTCTACCATATATGTGCTTCTTGATCAAAGCAATGTTTAACTGAAGAGAAAAGTGCTGAAGGGAAGAAAATAAAAAGAGCTGGGAAGGGGCCAGTAAGAAAACCTGAAATTAACTTTCATTAGAAAAATATTTTAGTAAGTAGCCTCATGCAACAATACAAAGGGATGAGTACAGATATCCAAGCAGTGGCTGGATAAGATGGTGAAACCACTTATTAGAGAAACCACTAAAGCAGCGGTTCTCAACCTGTGGGTCGCGACCCCTTTGGCAGTCGAACGACCCTTTCACAGGGGTCGCCTAAGACCATCCTGCATATCAGATGTTTACATGACGATTCCTAACAGTAGCAACATGACAGTTATGAAGTAGCAACGAAAATCATTTTATGGTTGGGTCACAACATGAGGAACTGTATTTAAAGGGCCAGAAGGCTGAGAACCACTGCACTTAAGTCTCTCCAGTACTGATGTCCAAATGCTCCACGTACTCCAGCCTCGTGGTGGCCGTTCCCTTGAATGTCCCAGTAATTATGGTCAAATCCCCACTTCATGCCACAGTATGGCGTCCCGCCCAGGTAGCTCTGATATGGAGAGTCCTAAAGACACGTTAGCTTTTCCTTCAGCTCACCCTGGTGCCCTGTGGCTACAGCCAGTCCGGGAATTCAGTGCCTTCCTGTCTTGTAACCTGCCTCAGCAGACTGCGTTCACTTTCCTCACATATGTGTCCCCAACAGGAACCATGACTCTTTCATTTCACCAAACACTGCCAAGTCCAGGCTATAGAATTTAATAAAATTGTACTGACCACATGAGGTCAAAAGAAGAGAATTGTGATGCAAAAGATAAAACTTAAAACTAGACACAAAATAGTATAGCTCCGGCCCTTTCTGGGGAGTTCAGCTGGTTAGAGCATCGTCCAGATAGGCAAACGTTGTGGGTTGGATCTCCGGTCAGGGTATATACAAGAATCAACTAATGAATGCATCAATAAGTGGAACAACAAATCGTTGTTTCTCTCTCTCTCCCCCTCCCCCCATCTCTAATATCAATAAATAATGCAGCTCCCAGTAGCCACCATGTTACAGCGTAAAGCCCACCTCCCACCACTCACTCCCTTTGGGAGTGTTTTTTGTTTTGTTTTTTTAATATATTTTATTGATTTTTTACAGAGAGGAAGGGAGAGGGATAGAAAGTTAGAAACATCGATGAGCGAAACATCGATCAGCTGCCTCCTGCACACTCCCTACTGGGGATGTGCCCGCAACCAAGGTACATGCCCTTGACCGGAATCGAACCTGGGACCCTTGAGTCCGCAGGCTGAAGCTCTATCCACTGAGCCAAACCGGTTAGGGCTTTGGGTGTGTTTTTGACCGTTGTATCCCCCATACCCAAACTCTCCTGGGACCTGGAGAGAGGAAACAAGTGTATCCTTGATTTCCAGCCTCGGGTTCCCCTCCTGTGAGGGTACAGCTCTGCCCTACAATGAGGAATGTTTATGCAGATGGCTTAGAGTTACAGCTTCCCTTTGGCACAGCCAAACGGTTGACTGTGGTCATTTCTCTTCCCCACAACTGAAGAGCAATCATCCTCAAAAGAGACTCAAACATCCATCTCTAGCAACAAAATTAACCACAGAAACTTCAACACTAGGATGTCTTTTTCTCCCCAGGCTCAAATATCCCAGAACTAATTTTTTCCATTAAGGCCCAGATTTAAAACTCTGGGACTTCCTTTCATTCAGATTCAGAAGGCTCAGTGAAAGGAAAGCTGTCCCCGAGCACATGACCTAAGACGACAACATCAGCCATGATCTGGGGGGAGAGGGGAACGGGAGGAATCAAACTTGATACTCCTCCCCTTTCCAGAGCAAACCCCAAAATTCAGATTACTCCCTCACCGTCATTTTATGATTCAAGTAGACCCCAGAGTTTCACTCCATCCTGTCTCTCATCTTGAAAACTAAGAAGTTGCACCGATGTATTGTGACCTCAGGGTGATAAGTACAGACATGCAAGGTCAGTCTCTCTCTCTCTCTCTCTCTCTCTCTCTCTCTTCTCTCTCTCTTTCTCTCTCCCACCTAATCTGACTACTGATCATTGCAGCGTTGTACCCCATGCAGGACCCAGTGGGGAAAGAAAGGATTTGCACACTCCACTCTTGTAGCCCACCTCGGTGCCTCTGAGGGCTGGCCTATATGCACAGCATAGGTCAGGTTCCCAGTGGAGAGTCCTGGTATATACCAACGAAAGTGAGAAGCGTGGGTTTGAAGTAAGAATTCCCCCAGTGCCCAGCTGCAGGCTCATGTCAGCCAGGCTCTGTTTGATGGCCAAAGGTGACAGCCCAGCCAGCGGGTCCCATAGACTGAGCTCTCCTTGTCTCTGGGTTCCTGGAAACTGATCTCTCCCCATCCACCCTTCAGGCTGAGTTTGTTGATGGCATTCGTTCTTACTAGGCCCAGGGTACTGTACCTTCCCTTGAGGCTTCCACACCTTTAGAAATAGACCCTTCACTAAAATCTGTACATTAGTACTCAATGTAAATGTGCCACTGGTTTCTTGCTCGTATCCTGATGTGTACAAGTGGTTAGGAGAGTTCTAATTTCACTCAGACCTGGGGAGGTGGATTATGCTCTCTGGAGTGGCTGCCTTCTGGAGGCATGTACCCATGGTCTCTGGAGATACCTGCGACTGCAATCCCTGCGACATGGCATGGCCTTTCTTAGCGTCTTTCCCTAGCACTACACACTCTTGCCTCCTAAGGCTGAGGTACCCTTGCCTGTGTGATGGGTATTGAGGTGTGCTATCTGGATCCCCCTTCAATGAAATGCTTGTTGCCCCAGCTTCTGGGAGTGCACTGAGCGCAGAAAGCCTACAGCCTGCAACCAGCAGCAGAGGGCTGCAAAGCCAAGGTCATGTCCTTCACAGGGCCTACACCCAGTGACAGTTAGTCAAAGCAAACATATAACATTCTTGCCATTTGACCCAAAGAGGGACCATTACGATGGGCCATTTTATGCCAGAACTACCCATGGGGACGGCCAAGGCTGATTCAGCTTGCATTGCGTAGGTCCCCTAGATGCTCCACTCACTAGGACAGGTAATAGGGGTTGTTGTCTCCCTGCCCTGATTGTTGGTGGTAAAGAATGGTGAGACTCCCAGTGCCACTTCCTCCAAGGACACTCCCTCACAAACTCTTCTTAATGCTTTATCCTCTTTTTTATTGATTTCAGAGAGGAAGGAAGATGGAGAGAGAGATAGAAACATCCATGATGAGAGAGAATCATGGATCAGCTGCCTCCTGGATGCCCCACACTGGAGATTGAGCCCACAACCCGGGCATGTGCCCTGACCGGGAATCAAACTTTAATCTCCTGGTTCATAGGTTGATGCTCAACCACTGAGCCATGCCAGCCAGGCAACTCTCTATCCTCTTGACTCTTATCTTCCATGTCAGTGAGTCCTCTATTCAGGTTTTCTATTTAGAATCATTGTCCTAGGGGTATCTTGGAATATGGTACCCATTGTCTTCATGCCTCAGCCAAAACTGACCCTGGAAAGGATTCCATTTCAACAGCATGTTACATTATGGAAATGCTTGAACATGACAAGACTATCTTTTGGAAGAACTCTAGCAGTGGTCTTCTCTAAGGAGGGAAATGGTGGACAGGGGAGGACAGAATTGAGACATACTCTTCATTCTCTGTATGTTATACCTACTAGACCAGCCGTGGGCAAACTACGGCCCGTTTGAAATGAATAAAACTAAAAAAAAAAGACCGTACCCTTTTATGTAATGATGTTTACTTTGAATTTATATTAGTTCACACAAACACTCCATCCATGCTTTTGTTCCGGCCCTCCGGTCCAGTTTAAGAACCCATTGTGGCCCTCGAGCCAAAAAGTTTGCCCACCCCTGTACTAGACTCAACCTTGCGGGACTACCAACATTTGGCCACGTTTTATTTACAATTTTCTTATTATCTTGTCTCTCCTCAGCATGGTCAACTGTAAACAACCAGAAGTGAATTGATTCATGTTTCTCCACCATCAGGTTATAACTGTAAGTGGCCTAAGCTGTGCCTATTTCTTCCTCTCAAATGTTGACCCTGCTATATAATTTTCCTCCTTACATCTTTTACACTCTGAGTTTGCTTCTGGAAGTAGAACAGAAAGTATATACAACCTAAGGAGACAGTCAGTAATATCCCCACTTTGTCCCCACCCTATGTCCAATGCTCTCCCTAAGACCCAGATGAATAACCCTCTTTCAAGTCTCTGCTATGACACCACCTTCTTCCTCTGAATTTCTTCTCGCTGCCTGCAGCACACTGAGGAGAGATGGACCATTCTTTGTGCGAATGCATATCAAAGGATCTATCACAGTATTGGCCTCATGTGTAGACGTATCTGGCTTCTTCATGATACTATTCATTTTTTAAGAAAAAATTCACATCTTTTTTTATCCCAAATTAGACGGTGCCAGGATCAGTAGGTTCTGATAGAACAAGATGCATACATGATTGCTAGATGCACACATGACCTCATTATTAAAACAGGCATTATTTCATAACAAAAATGAATTCAGCAAATGCTGTACACTCCTTATTCTGGGTTGAGTGCAATATTATGTCTAAATGTGATACAACTGTGAATCATTAGCTTATGCGGACTCAATTACTCAATGGTCTGTATATGATAGATGTCTCGGATACACGGTCCTAGCACACAGAAATGCACTCTTTCTAAAAACATACCTTGACAAAGAAGGGTAGCTAGTAAGATCCTGGCTCCTACAGACGATAATTCTGCTATGCTTCACAGCCTCCAAATTTCTATCTTGCTTCTAAATGATGAGGAATTTCAAGTCTCCAAGGAGGACAAATAACATGAGAAAACTTGGTCAGGAAACTACAGGCTCCAGGGCCAGAGTTTAGAAAACACGTATGCAGGTGAGACTGTTTTCAAGAACTTTTGACTATATCAATTCTTCTTTGTCAGAGTGACCATGTATTAGTCTAAGACAGTTATTATATTTTCTTATTATAAGCATGCACTGTGCTCTGCATCTGGAGCATTTGCCAAATTGTAGATTTATTCCTATTTCTATACATCTGTGAAAAGAATGTGTGTTCTGTTTCATCAGGGAGTTACTTGAAGTCACAGGTTGCTAATTCCAAATGAATAGAAACAGTGATTAATCTGAGAGATATGAGCTCTCCACTATTCATGTAACAGATGTCCATTATGATGAGTTACACATTTGTTCCATGTTTACACTAGAATACAAAAAAAGAGAATTCAACTACTTTGTAAAAACAGACACACACAAAAGAAAGAAAGAAAAGAAAAGGGGGATGTGGGAAGGTAGGGGATTAGAAAATACTTGAAAATGTTTATTCAGGTGCCAGGTTAGATGCAATGGAGACATGTGGTATGTCTGTAGGGTGGCAGGTAAAGAGTGGAGCGGAGGTAGAGGGCTGGGGGACAGAGGACCACGCAGGGGTAAATGTTTCTGGCTTCCTTTCAGGGTGTGGATATTAACTCAGCTCATCTCACTTGGCTGAAAAGAGCGCCAGTGCCAAAACCGGCAATTTCATCAGCATTGGCTACACAGAAGATGGGATTTCAGAGGGAGGCCTGAGAAAAGGGAGGAGGATGGATGTCATTTTAGTCAAATAATTAAAAACAAAGCTGGCAGTCTATCTTGCTGTCAAGAAGAATAAACATCAGACCATGGAGCTGGAAGGGGAAGTGCAAGAGGCTTCCTGCTGCTCCCACTCTGGTCCAATGCGAACTCTATAGTTCTCTCCACACACACACAAATGATCCTCCTCTGTGTTTTTCCAGTTACTCTGAGCAGAGCTAACACAGGAAGAGGACACAAGCCAGGAGCGGGTGTGGAGGAGGCTGCCTGACTGAGTCACACTAGAGCTCTGAGCTTGAGAGCTATGGATACAGGGTTTCTAAAATAAGATGAGTGAAAGAAAGGTTTCCAGAACTTTCCTTTCTCTCAATATTTGTCCCCTGTCCTCATATGCCCAGGAACTAAAGCAGGGCCCAGCATATGGTAGGAACTAAATAAACACACACATAAACACACACATTTTTAAATGATACACAAACATGTGCTAGACTTAAGTGATGTGTACACGGATGGATAATATTTATCAATGCATTCATTATCTTATGCATTTGCAGGCTCACTGGATTAGAGCAGATGCAATATCATAACCAAAAGCTAAAGAATCCTCTCTGAATATCATAACATGGCTGACATTTGTCCTAAACTATACCTTTCCTGAGTTTCTTTTTAATAGCAACACTCTTTAGAGGAGAGGGAAAAGTTCCATTTTGTTAACTTAATAAAAAAGACGAGCATGGTCAACTGATAAAAAATAATTCAAACAGACTCACTGAGGGTTTAGCTTCTAAAGCATTTTAATGACGATCCCTCTGTGTTTCTGCTCGATTGCTTCTAAAATGTTGAATTGAAGATGCAAAATGCTCCACTTTTACATCTAATCCTTTCTTTTTATTCTCTGAAGAGTATGACAGAAGTGAGCGATCCTTGCATGTGCAACACTCACAGGTAAATTAGAGAGCAGAACGATTCTTCTGACCGTCCTCATGTTGAGTGGACTTCTGGGAACCGTGCGAGGCAACAACAGCTTACTTGTCTACCTTCAGCAACACAAGGAGGAAACCCCACACAGGTAGCCAAAACGATTAAGGAGGAATTCAGCTACTTTCAAGGACATTTTTATGACATGTTGCTCTGCCAAGTTAGAAGTGTTGGTAAGCGGGTGCTTTGAGCCACTTAAAAGGTTCTTTCAGGCATCCTAAATCTCTTTGCCAAAAAAATTAATATTTTTATTTAGTCTAATCCCACCAAGTGAGCCAAGTCGATGGTGACGGAGAAAGAAAGCTTCAACTTTTAAAGGAAGTAGGAATTAGGATAACACAGGGGCCAGTGAATTTTTTTCTGTGAAAAACCAAATAGCAAATATTTCTGGGGCCTGTGTGCCACATGGTTTCTGTTGCAAATACTCAGCTCTGTCATCATGGTGAAAACAGTCATAGACAATATGTACACAAATGGGCATAGCAGTGTTCCAATAAAACTTTATTTATAAAAGTAGGTGACCGGCTGGATTTGGCTCACAGGCCATAGTTTGCTGACTCCTGGGATAATCTGTAGATGGCTCTCCAAAACAGACCGAAGCCTAAGGAAAGATGCAATTCTCAAGGTCAAAATGAAAATTATAGTGTGTTTTTTAACTTCCTGTATTTTAAAATGTGCTTACCAGTATATCCCCTTCTTGTGTGGATCTTATGGTATTTGCCTTCCAATAGCACTTCCTTAAATGCATCACTGAGATGCATATCTTTTCATCAAATTACCTGCATAAGCTTAGAGTCAGTCAAGAAAATAAAGTCAGTCTAAATATTGCAGGAATAAAAAAATTTAATATAAGAATTAAGGCTTGGCTCTAGGCGGTTTCGCTCAGTGGATAGAGCATTGGCCCACGGACCGAAGAGTCCCAGGTTCAATTTCGGCCAAGGGCACATATCTTGGTTGTAGGCTCAATCCCTGGCCTTGGTTAGGGTGTGTGCGGGAGGCAACCAATTGATGTGTCTCTCTCACATCGATGTTTCTCTTTCTCCCCCTCCCTCCCACTCTCTCTAAAAATCAATGGAAAAATATCCTCGGGTGAGGATTAACAACAACAGAAAGATGTAAGGCTTGCATCCATGTTGGAATAGCTGGGGTAGTGGGGCCAAGAAAGTCACTACCAAAGACCAGGGAGGCAGACACTGAATAGCTCAGCCTGGCATAGCAATGTGCATGTGTTAACAAAAGCCCTACAGAAATCTACTCCAATTTGCAAGAATCTCTGAGAAACTTCTCACCAACTGTCTAAGTCTACACCAGCAAAGCATCTGGTTCTCAATCACTCCCCCAAAAGCTTCCGGGTCTCCTGCCTGCCCCACATCCAACTGCAGTCACCCCTGATCATAATAGTTCCTACATCTCCTTCACCTGGAAAAAATGTTTTCATTACTCTCTTTGGCAAATCCTAACTCAGGACCCTATGGGGAAGAGGATTATAAGTGCCCAATTTCTCTGCAATACAGAAGAGATCTGAGGAGGGGTGGTAGTGATGCCTAGTGGATAATGGGTAATCCATCACCTTCCGCCCCTTTGTTATATACTCTCCTTTTGCCCATTTAACTTCCAAATAAAGTAAACAACATAATGCTTCTGTCCTACTTGATGTAACTGTCCCCCATACATCCCAGACTCACTCATGCTCTTCCCAAAAGCGCATCCACAAAGTCCTATTTGTTATTTTATCCATAAATGGTTGATAGTTATTTGTCTTCTGGTTCAGTCACAATAACTCTCTATTATTCTGCAATTTAAATATTGAAATATAGCTTCAACTCACCCTTTATATTATATAATAGGCAGAGGAGAAAAGGACAACTTTTATGAATATGCATAGATACACCTATATCAAACCAGAAGAAAATATGTATGCCTATTAAAATCCTTTCTACAATTGGTCACGTGACCATTGTTAGTTTTTATAGCTTTCTTCTCCTAATACTCATCGGGATCACAGACACCCAGCACACTCAAGGAGGCTCATCGTCCATCCTCCACACCAAGCTGGGACCTGCCACCTTCTAGTCATAGTAAGGTGATCCCCTCTATGCAGTATTTCGTCCAGGTCTCTCCAACTGCTAGGCCCCTTAACAGAGCCCAAGGCCTCACCTGCACCAGTCACCCACTACTAGGCGCTGCCTGACTCAAGTGAGAAACAGATTAGCATTGGGAGAACCAAGAGGGGATCAGAGTCCACCGATGCTGTCATGTTCCCGTATCCCCACACTCCTCCCACTTCCACCCCACATTTTAACTTTAAAATCTAGTCCTTGGTCCTCTTGATCAGTACAAAATTTAACTTTGCCTTCAATTAATGTAATATCTCTCCCTCTCCCTCATGCTTTCAAATCCAATAGATTTGAGAGAGAATATCTTCATTCAAATTACACCTAAAAGGCATGTATTAACTCTCTTTGATCTAAGCTGGGTAACTGAGTTGATTACAGACTGAGGGTCATGGATTTAGATTCTGCATGCACACATTTTGCTTTGTACCAAGGAAAAGCCTATTTAAGGACTTCAAAGTCTAACTCCCCTAACCAGTTAGTTCTCAAATGTGTGCTGGTGGTCAAGGGCGAAGATAATATGTGTGATGGTTCAGTGCAAGCCCTACCCCCAATTCCTATGAAACCAACAGAGAAGACTTCTCCCTTAATGAGAGATATTTTAATGAGTAAGGGATAATGAGATATTTTTATAAAAAGGAAAAAATGGTCGAAATGTTAATATCATCTGAATAAACTTTGTCAATAAAAGGCCCCAAAATATCCACGTTAAAAGACCAGTTTCCAAATCTCTCTCTCTCTCTCTCTCTCTCTCTCTCTCTCTCTTTCTTACACACACACACACACACACACACACACACCCCACACACAAAATAAATAAATAAAAGAACTGTACAGGACAAAATGGATTTCAACAAATATAAGAGAGTGGGTTAAAGTGTCAGAAGGACCTGGGTTCCAGTTTTGCTCTGCCCTTACTGTGATTACCTTATAGTGTTATTTACCATCTCTAAGCACTGATTTCCTCATTGGAAGATGTGGATAATCAGAATTTTGTTAAGAAAATTATTTCAAACTTTGAATGAGGTGAAACGGGCTGTGGCATGACATTTCAAAATCTGACTGGGGCACTAAGCTACCTGCCTAAGAGTTATTTAATTATCTAGGGAATGGGCTTGCGTTTGACTTTCTATTTTTTATTTGGTTAGAATTTAGATGCTCTGAAGTTACATGTTAATTCATAGATTCCTGTCCAGTAGAAAAGATAACTCGAAAGGCTGTGGCTTTGTTGCTCTGTAGGACATCAGCCAGTTTTTCATTTATCTTAGAAATTTATTGCAAAACTCTTTTCCCCTTAAAAGGCCTACACATGCCAAGCTCCTCAAAACGCTCTTGGAATCAGTGTAACCCTGTTATGGTTCCCATCATTGATAACTTGAATACATTCTTAACATGTTTTCATTCTGTATTTGTATGAGATTTGTGGGCTTTTATGCAATAATTTTTTTCATCTTTTTATTCCATCGATAAGGCTGAATCAAAGTAAAAAACATCTGCACAAAAAAAGAAACCATCCTTAAAATGAAAAGGGAACCCACTGTATGGGAGAATATCTTCGCCAGTGAGTCATCTGATAAGGGTTTAATTCCCCAAATATATAAAGAACACATACAACTCAACAAAAGAAAGAGCAAACAACCCAATTTTAAAACGGCAAAAGACCTGAATAGACACTTCTCCAAAGAGGACATACAGATGGCCAGGAGTTTTGTATTTTTAGCTCTTTAAAATTTATACTTTGACAGTGCCTATGTCATAAAGTTGTTAATAAGAATTAAATAAAACAATGCAAATAAATTAATTAATAAGGCCCTGACATAAATTGATCAGCTAATAAATGTTAACTATTATTGTTGCTATTAATTTTTATTATTAATTTTTTAGAGGAAGGGAGAGAGAGAAAGACAGAGAGAGAAACATTCATTGGTTGCCTCCTGCATGTGCCCCAACCGAGGACTGAACCCAAAACTTGGGTATGTGCCCTGACTGGGAATCAAACCCGCCACCTTTTTTTGTTTGTTTTTGTTGTTTTTTTTCTTTATTAAGATATTACATATGTGTCCTTAACCCCCCCCCATTGTCCCCCTCCACCTACTCATGCCCTCATCCCCCGGTGTCTGTGCCCATTGGTTAGGCTTACATGCATGCATACAAGTCCTTTGGTTGATCTCTCCCCCTTAGCCCCACCCTCCCCTGCCTTCCCTTTGAGGTTGCTAAGTGAAATCAGTCAGTGAGCGAAAGATAAATAGCACATGATCTCACTCATTTGTGGATTATAATGAACAACATAAACTGATGAACAAAAATAGATCTAGAGACAGAGAAGCATCGATCAGATGCTCAAACCCGCCACCTTTTGATACAGGGGACAACACTC
Organism: Myotis lucifugus; assembly: GCF_000147115.1. Classification (NCBI taxonomy): domain Eukaryota; kingdom Metazoa; phylum Chordata; class Mammalia; order Chiroptera; family Vespertilionidae; genus Myotis; species Myotis lucifugus. Next base: position 539,197 of record NW_005871556.1, on the reverse strand, counting down.
CAACCAACTGAGCCACACCGGCCAGGACTTATTGTTGCTATAATGCAGTTTGATCCACAGCAAATACAAAAGTCTTATACTCCAAACTTCACTCAGAGATGCCCATGAAGTTAAACAAATAAAATAGACTATTCATTTAATATTGAGCTCCAGCTTGATTTCCTGTGGGAATTTGACTTCTCTAGAATCAAGACCAGTGAATCAAGTTTTTTAATTAAGAGCTGTTTTCATGGATGATATAAGATCTTACAATTATTTGGATCTATAGCCGTACATAGAATAAGTATTAAAAAAAGAAATACAATTCCCCACCTCACATGGCCAATAGATACTAAAATTAAAAATTAAGATGAAAGTAAAAATCCGTATTTTTTTCTCTTCTTCTTGCTTTGATATACACCGTGTTGTGCCTCATTTAATTTCCTTAAATTTTAGTGGATAATTCTGTGGGTTTTTCAAAAGTTTTTAATAGCTATGTCCTTCATATCTTCCTTTGTCTGACTTCAATAACTGCTAAAAATAATGGTGTTTGCCCACAAAAATCTTGTCCCCTAAATGACACTAAAAGACAATAATGGGAAAAGCATGACAAATTTCTTCAATTTCACTATGATTTTGGTTGCTATTTATGCTCACACAGCTTTCTCAGATTATAAATTTTCAAAAAGAACTCAGTCAATTTTAATTTTTGGTTTTGGGTTTTCTGATTTGCTTGTTTTTTTTAAACCTGGCTTAGAAGTTACATCAGCATTGGCTCGGAGGAGCCAGATGAGTTGGCTAAATGTTGAAACAACACTTCAGAAGTCATTCATAACCTTTCCAAACTGATGTCTAAAGAAGAATGAAAAAGCATCGATAGAAAGAACCACAAATACTGGGACACAAGATTTCCACCCACAAGTACAAGGAAATCAAGTAGAACTGGCCTTTATTGACACTGTAAGCAAAACCTCAGAGAGCCCGAGTCATCCAATACTTTTAAATACCTTCAAACATGGAAACACAATGCAAGGACCTACGGCGCGCATTTAAAAAAGCAAACCAATGAATATGGGGACTGAAATCAAGATTAAACAGACTGTTGTTTAGTTCCAGTGAACCAGAGAAGAGGAAGGTGAACTGAAGATGAAGTAAGATGACAAGTAACACAGGTAGCGCTGAAGTGCTCTTTATAGTCGCAAAGCTTGCCTATGTGCCTAGACAAGTTCTGACATATATATTCAGATACATACTCATGCACATGTGTGTATGCATGCATACCTATGTATTTTATATATATTTACATGAACACACACAGTTCCTAGCCTTTGAAGTGAGAGAATACCACTGATTCAAGTTTACTCTAGTCCAGTGGTTCTCAACCTTCTGGCCCTTTAAATACAGTTCCTCATGTTGTGACCCAACCATAAAATTATTTTCGTTGCTACTTCCTAACTGTAATGTTGTTACTGTTATGAATCGTCATGTAAACACTTGGAGTGCGGGTGAATTTCCCGCCAAAATATAAGATGGCTCTGTCTTTTGGTTTTGTTCCATCCACCAAAAGGGTGGATTACAAACAAATATTTGGTAATACGCAGTTACAATCGGCCCGAGTTCACACGTTTCCCGCACTCCACCGCAAATCTATATGAACCGAGTTAAAGACGGCTCCCGCGGAGTACGCGCAATTCACGCGAGCCGACTTAACTCGTTTCCCGCACTCCAAGTGTAAATATCTGATCTGCAGGATGGTCTTAGGCGACCCCTGTGAAAGGGTCATTCAACCACCAAAGGGGTCGCGACCCACAGGTTGAGAACCGCTGCTCTAGTCCCTTGCTCCTCAAAGTGCAATACCTGGACCAGCACCATTAGCATCACCAGGGAGCTTGTTAGAAATGCAGACTCTTAGGCTCCACCCAGACCTAGATTTGAACCAAATCGCCCAGTGATATGTACACCCAAGTTCAGGTTTGAGACCCCTGCCCTAGATCTGGGCTATCCATTACCAAAGCGATTAGCCACACATGTCTATTCAGCAATTGAAATGTGATTAGTGAGCCATTACCCAAATTATTTACACTAAGAATCCAGAGCACCTTCATTAGGCCTAAGGCAGAATTTAAGGAAGCCAGACTACAATTGGAATTCATTTCACTATTGGCTAGCGCAGTGGTCGGCAAACTCATTAGTCAACAGAGCCACATATCAACAGTACAACGATGGAAATTTCTTTTGAGAGCCAAATTTTTAAACTTAAACTATACAGGTAGGTACATTGTTACTAACTTCATTAGGGGACTCCTAAGCTGGCCTTTGCCAAAAACGTCCTCAATCTGATTGAGGTACGTTCACTGAGGTCGACCCCTTCCAACTCTCCCATCCACACTCGTCTTGTACACTTGTTTCGTCTACCTCCTTTCGTTCATCCTCCCGCACGTGGTATTTTGTGGAAGAGCCACACTCAAGGGGCCAAAGAGCCACAGGTGTCTCTCGAGCCGCGGTTTGCCGACCACTGGGCTAGCGGGTCTCTTACCATGACCTGGCTTCCTGACCTCCCTGTCCATACAGACAAATCATTTGCGTGTAGATTCATGCTGCTTAGTCTGTCCAGCAGCAGTTCTCCTGAGGAACATCCCCTCTCGGCTTTCATGTGGTCCGGGGGTGGGGGTGGGGGGCTGTTCGATTCTGGTCAAGGGCATATACCTTGGTTGCTGGCACATCCCCAGTAGGGGGTGTGCAGGAGGCAGCTGATCGATGTTTCTGGCTCATCAATGTTTCTAACTCTCTATCCCTCTCCCTTCCTCTCTGTAAAAAATCAATAAAATATATATTTTTAAAAATACATTCCTTTCTCTGCTTAACGAATTCAAATTGGGCTTCTCACTCAAAGCCCCAGATGTCTTCACTAACATGACATACTTCCGGATTTTCTGAGTGTCCTCAGAAACATGCATCAGCAGCTTCTAGAAGGCACGAGGCCCTGGGCATTGGGATCCAAGAGTCCGCATCCTAGTTACAACCTTAGAACTCCCAGGCCATCCCTCTGCCAGGTTGGAGGGCTTTAGAAATGGAGAGCCCACCGGACATGGAAGGCAGCAGAAATCCTTGGCTGTATTTATGCTTTCGGTTATGCACACAAATACATTACGGGCTTGCTTTCTTAAGTTCCACATCTCCTTGTTCTTTGGAGACAAAATCCTGGTGCTGTTGACACTTGGGTGGAATCAATCTTGGGAAAGAAAAGAAGACCAAAGAGGATGAGTGTCTGGACTCCTGACACTGATAATGCTTGATGTCGTGGGCTGGCCAAAGTCTGGTGCCAGGATTGAACCCCATCCCTACCAGTGGTCCCAAGCTCTGCAGAGGTAATCAGGAAGGAGAAACAAAGTCTATAGCACACCACCAAGTGATTGCAAAAGTACCCCTTCAATGAAGACATTTATTTCTCCTTCATCTTCTAAGAGTATACCTTTCTAAACCCGTCTAACTCTGCCTCACTAGATTCTTCAACTGTCACCCGAAGTATTAGCCATGATACTGTTTATCAGAGTTTATCAGAGTTTCCTAAGATAAACTCTCCAACCCCCACCCCCCTTTCCAGGGAAGTTCCTGATAGAGGCCCATCCATACCAGCCAAAACTCTGATCCAAGTGGCTGGGAGATGCCTTAATGACGCTGGACCTGTGCGCTTACTTGTGCTTGCAGGTCATGATCCATAGGCACCCTTCTTTGTTGTCTCACTTCTCTGCAGTTTAACTCGATTCCCACACTGATGGGAACTAAAGTCCATTCTTAAACCGCTCAAGGAAGGAAAGCTCTTTGTGTGAAGGCAGTAAGCCAAGGTGCTAATTCCACCTTCGGTAGGTTTTCCCCAGGACTATGTTCCTCGTGCAGAAGTTTCCCTGAGCTTGGTGGTTTGCACATCGCAATTCCAGTTGAATAAATAAACCAGCTAAAGTGCTAGGTTGCCTCAGGGACTAGCAGGGCAATTTCTGAGCTTCCATCGCCCCCTAGTGGCAATTTTTGTTGGGGATTTTCTTACTCCAAAAAATTGGGGTTAGGATTCTTCCCTCCAAAGCTGTTTAAAATTAAAAATAGCAAAACAAATAATCCTTACAGCACAGATTATGGAATATTTGTGTGGAAGTGTGTCAGTAACGGAGAGTTAATAGCTTCTAGGTCACAGGGTTATCAATTCCTACACTTGACAAGAATCATGCAATTGATAGATCTCACCAATCTGGGTGCCCTTTGCAATAAATTCCTATCTATCATAGCTGCAATGCCCAGCATTAAAGTTGTTGGGGTCCAACCCCAACGGGTCCAGGGATCCCCAAAGGTGTGGACGGAGTCGGCGAAGAATGAATGACATGGAAACTGGGTTCAGTTCATCAGCATAGCAAGGTTCTCCCTCCAGGATCTCCAGCAAAGTTCTGGTTAGGATCTCTAGCGAAGTTCTGGTCAGGATCTCCAACCAAGTTCTGGTGCCATGTTCTCTCGCTAGGTTCTCCAGCCAGGTTCTCCAGGTTCTCCAGCCAGGTTCAGTCACCAGGTTCTTTAGCCAGGTTCTATCCAGGTTCTTTTGCCATGTTCTGTCTAGGTTCTCCAGTGAAGTTCTGTAGCCAGGTTCTGTCCAGGATCTTTTGCCGTGTTCTCTGGCTAGGTTCTGGTTAGGATCTGAGGATCTGCTGATGATCTGATGTTTATTGTCTTGTTACATCCGTATTTATACCAGCCGATTTTAATCCTGTCAATTTCTATTACAAAGGTTAGGGCGTTTCTTATCTCCATTCCAGGGAGTAAAGATTATGTAGCTTAACTACCCGCCTGGCACTTAATTAAGGGGTTGTATCCCCTCCCTAACCTCAGGGAAAAATCCCCACCTGGGGAAACAACCTTTCTCGGAGAGGTGACCTTGGTTAAAACACATAGTGCTAAGGGGAGCAAACATATTAAGAACAGTATGCTATATACGCCAGGTCCCTTGAAACATATGCTGTGCAGATGTTTCTTCTCTGCAGCGACTGTGTCAAGCAGCAAGGATGGACTGGCTCCTGGCATAAAGTGATTACCCTAAATCAATTGTTTTTTAATTTAGAGGATCTAGAACTGGGTTTCCATTTTGCTGGTCCAATTAAATCACTTTAATTAACTCTGATTTTTTTAAACCCATGTTACCTCTTCGCAAATATTTTCAGCATAACATGTTTTGTAACATTGTCCAAAGAAGCGAGAAAACATGTAAAGCCTCAAAATATGAAGGTTTATCAACCATGTATGTCCAATTTTGCAAAAGCCAACATCAAACCCACACAAAGTAAGTAGAAATATTAACGTCAGGTTGTCAAAATTTCAGATTATACATGAAGTGGCTGAATGAAATGAAGAAAAGTTAAAAATTTCAAACTTTAACCAGATGAAACTCAGAAATAGGTGGGAGAGTTGCCCTAAGTCAGTGATCAGCAAACTTCGGCTCGCGAGCCACATGCGGCTCTTTGGCCCCTTGAGTGTGGCTCTTCCACAAAACACCACGTGTAGGCGCGCACGTACAGTGCGATTGAAACTTCGTGGCCCATGTGCAGAAGTCGGTATTTCGTGGAAGAGCCACACTCAAGGGGCCAAAGAGCCGCAGTTTGCCAACCACGGCCCTAAGTCATCAGACATGGATAGTTTAATGACACTGAATAGTCTCGATGGTCAGTAGGAACTGTTGTACAACGTTCAATTCATCCCCCCAACCAGCCAGCCCCTCATCCATTTGCCCACCCACACATCAGCTCTCCCCACACTCATCTGTTTCGACAGGTTTAGAAAGGTTTACTATGGGAAACAAAGGAGAAAAAAGTGTGTCTTTGCTGCAGAAATAATTTTGCAGCCTCTGGGTAGTGTGCTGTGGACCTGACTCTCCCTCCCGACTACCTCCACCCACCCATCTGTAAATGAGTGTATGTGCCGGACATTGTGGGAGGTACCAAGGAGAGAAGATGAATACGATGTAAGACCTGCTTTCATGGTTCTCAAAGCAAAAGAGACTTTTTTATTTTGTTTTATTGCTTAAAGTATTACAGAGAGTGTTACATATGTCTCCCCCCCCCCCTTGACCTTCCCCCGGCCTCCCCTACCCCCCAGTGTCTTGTGTCCATTGGTTATGCTTATATGCATGCATACAAGTCCTTCAGTTGATCTCTTACCCCACACCCCCCTCCCCCTGCCAACCCTCCCCGGCCTTCCTGCTGTAGTTTGACAGTCTGTTCGATGCTGCTCTGCTTCTGTATCTATTTTTGTTCATCAGTTTATAATGGTCTTTATGATCCATAAATGAGTGAGATCATGTGGTATTTTTCTTTCATTGACTGGCTTATTTCACTTAGCATAATGCTCTCCAGTTCCATCCATGCTGTTGCAAATGGTAAGAGTTCCTTCTTTTTTATAGCAGCATAGTATTCCATTATGTAGATGTACCACAGGTTTTTAATCTACTCACCTGCTGATGGGCACTTAGGCTGTTTCCAAATCTTAGCTATGGTAAATTGTGCTGCTATGAACATAGGGGTGCATATATCCTTTCTGATTGGTGTTTCTGATTTCTTGGGATATAGTCCTAGAAGTGGGATCACTGGGTCAAATGGGAGTTCCATTTCTAACTTTTTGAGGAAACTCCATACTGTCTTCCGTAGTGGCTGCACCAGTCTGCATTCCCACCAGCAGTGCAAGAGGGTTCCTTTTTCTCCGCATCCTCTCCAGCACTTGTCGTTTGTTGATTTGTTGATGATAGCCATTCTGACAGGTGTGAGATGGTACCTCATTGTTGTTTTGATTTGCATCTCTCGGATGATTAGTGACTTTGAGCATGTTTTCATATGTCCGAAAGAGACTTTTTGGATTTTTCAATCTGGTCTCTAGCCTGAAGCTCTAGTCTCAGAAGAGGTGGGGCATCAAGATGGCCTAGAGACCTGGTGGGCCTTAGTTGAAGAGACTAGGGATGAGAATTCACCCGGCCACAGTCACTGAATGTTTTCTCTGAAGAACAAAATGTGGGCTGTGTGGGATGGAAGCATACAAACTATTTTGGGGGAGAGAGCATGTGTACATATGAAATTGCCAAGGAGCACCCATATGGCATCATCAGCTCAGGAATCCACATGAAATTAGTCAATGCTTTTTGGTGGCTGCATAAAGCATTCACCTTGTTTTCCAGAAAAGGAAGAAGGGGAACTGAGGAAGCACGCCCAGAATGAAGAGGCTTATCTTCAACAGAAGGAAGGGAAGGTTCTTGCCTCCCCACCCACTCTGGCTTCTATTTCAGAGCACAATTCTTTTGTTTCCCCACCTGCTATCCCCATCCCCTCACCCCTGTTAAACCAGAGACCGGCTCCTGGTTCTTTAAATAGCACTAACCAAGTGCCAACCTCCTACACACCAAGCATTCTTGCCACTCCCAAATCCTGAGCGGAAGTGTATGACCTTCAGCTTCCTTTCCTCATATCTTGTCTTCTTTCCGGCCAGAACGTTCTCCTCTGACCACCCTTCTCCCCTTGCCTTTGGGGTATAAACTTCATCAAATCTCTTTTGTTCAAGATCCTCCACCCCAGTGGTTTGGGGGCCTCATTATTAGGGCCAAAGCACATCTTTCCTCTCTTTTTTGTCTCCAACAGAATATCTTGCATATAAAGGGTGTCCCAAAATTCACGAAAGATTTGAATTTTGCGTGAACATTAACAACAACAACAAAAATAAATAAAAGCCTAACTTTACTTGGTTTATTGAATCAGATTCTAATATCTGTTGCCCTTTGATTTCAATCCCTTCAATTTGATAAGTATCACAAAGTACCAATGATGGCCCAGGAGCAGGGACAATGAAGACCAATGAAGACCACGGCTTTGCATATGTGCCAGCAAAGCCGTGGAGGCCATTTACCCGATGTGCTATTCCACACATAACCCTAGACTGTATACTTTATGAATCAATAAAAAATTTACAATTTTTAATTATAAACCTGTGTTTCCTATCAAAATTACTTCTTGCGTGAATTTTGGGACAACCTTTAGTAAGTGCTCAATAATTTGTTAAAAGCAAGAGGTGACAGAAGGATGGGAGGAAGGACAGAAGTACAGGAGGGAGAGAAGCAGGACAATAAAGAGAGGCAGAGAAAAGAATTCTTTTACAAGGACCCGATATTGTCCATAATAAACACCACCCAACAATTAACTGCTAACTTGTCCTCCTTAAGGAACATTCAAACTATGTTTTAGTAACATAACTTTTGTGAAACGAATGTAATCTACTGGAGTTAAGGTTGAAAGTGATGGTTTTTACAATGCTTTCCTGTGGTACTTCTGGGACCAGACTGAACTGTTGGGTGGGAAAATAAAATAGTCGCCCCCACACCCAATTTTCAGGAAATCTTTAAATTAACAGATAGAAGGTTCTTCACTTTAACCCTTCTTCCACCACACAGTTCTCATATGTATTGTCAAGGGCTCAGAGAACAAAGCATATAAACACACAACAACCACCAAAAAGAAAGTGCCGAGAACCTGGAATTCCTTTTTTTTTTTTTTTAAGTCTTTATGTTGAAAGGATTCCATGTCCCCTTTTCCCTCCCATTGACCTCTTTTGCCCCACCCCCACCCCCCGCAGGCCTTCACCACCCTATTGTCAGGGTGGAATTTCTTTGAAATATTTAACTGCTCGTGTAATCTGCAATCAACTGTTTCTATTTCACCTGATAGAATAAAAGACACACTTCATGATGTTTCACGAGGAGTACTGGCGCATTTTCCTTTTACCTGTCACTTTTCAGTGTTAGAATTTCCAGCATCATAGCGAACTCACCGGAGGATGAATGCGTTTGAGCAGGGGCACCCTTGTAGGTGATTCTCAAAGCACGGGGGGCGCTCCCCAGGAGGCTGGTGCTCAGTGCTGTGATACTGCAAAAAGCCACAAAATCAAGGATGCAGACAATCTGAGCAATCATAAAGGAACTTTCAAAATAAACCAAGTCTATTATTATTGAAATTAGTACTTAAATACAGTTAGGGGCTGATTATATTATTATTGTAAATAATAGAAGCGTCATACTCATCTCTTCCATTCACTAAATCTATTCTACATGAAGCTGAATTCACCCGGGGGAACTGAAAACTTTAGACAAATGCTCTTGCTTCCACATGAGAGGAAAGATAAGGAATCTTCTCTCACTGTGAGGTACTTTAGATTAGGGCTTCTGGACTATGTGTAGTGAATGACTAGATTTTTTAAATTTGGAATCAATCACACTGATATTTTTGTAAAAAAAATAAAAACTGATAATAAAATTAAATAAAGAGCAAACAAACAAAATGCAAGCCAAATGTCCTCATTATCAGATTCATCAGATATAAAATCACTCTTTTTTAAAAAATCCTCACCCGAGGATATTTTTCCATTGATTTTTAGAGAGAGTGGAAGAGAGAGGGAAAGACAGAGAAACATCCATGTTAGACAAACACATCGATTGGTTGCCTCCTGCACGCGCCCTGACCAGGGCTCAGACCAGGAGAGGAGCCTGCAACAGAGGTGCATGCCCTTGACCTGAATCAAACCTGGGACCTGTTAAGGTAAAAAAAACAAACAAACATTGAAACCTGTAAAGAATTTTTGTGAGTTTGTTTGAGCCAAACTGTTGACATACACTGGGTAGCAGAACCTCAAGGAATTGAGATAATGCTCCGGAGAATGGCGGGTTACATCTGTATTTATACTTTGCAATCAAAGGAAAGGGAAGTAGGTGGGTTACATGAACTTCATTGGTGATACACTAGAGAGGCGGGAGAGAGCAAAAGGGGGGGGGACCCCTAGGATTGGATAAGAAGTAAAATGATAGACACATACTTAGGTGGGTGCAGGAACAATTAACATGATAACAATGAAGGAATTGGTGGTCTCTGTCCTGGGGCCCAGGCACATTAGGTTGTGCCCCAAGGGGTCGGGAAAAAGGGAAGTTACAAGTTACCCAGACACTTCAATTGTATGTGATCACAGATGCAAAAAGACAGACAGGCTCAGTTAAGGTAAAGGTTGACCTTGTCAGTGACCTTGTTGGCCTAGGACAGTGATGGCGAACCTTTTGAGCTCAGCATGTCAGCATTTTGAAAAACCCTAACTTAACTCTGGTGCCCTGTCACATATAGAAATTTTTTGATCTTTGCAACCATAGTAAAACAAAGATTTATATTTTTGATATTTATTTTATATATTTAAATGCCATTTAACAAAGAAAA
>NW_005871556.1:524850-528396 GCF_000147115.1 Myotis lucifugus | reverse complement strand
TGATTCTCCACATCCTTGAATCCTATGTTTTCATTTTAATACCATGCTGAGGACGTCAAGACATCGAACCTAACAAGCATTTACTCCCTAATTTTGAGACTAGAGTCGGTCAATTCCAACCTTTATTGAATTTTCAGCTTAAAAAGCTTCCCTATACTATATCGATTCAAACAATTCATCCAAATGTGAGGCACAATTCCTTAAAATAATTTCCTTGATAGTTGGATGTTGTTTGTTATATGTGGATGCCGGATTGATAGATGACAGATGAACGGATACGGATGGATGATGGATACGTGATTAGGTGGGTAGGTACTTAGGTAGATAGGTAGGTAGGTAGATGGATGGATGGATGGATGGATGGATGGATAGATAGATAGATAGATAGATAGATAGATAGATAGAGCGAGCTCTTATTGGTTCTGTTTCTTTGGAGAACACTGATAAATTTAGTACGATAAACATTAGGAGACAAAAGAGCACTCCTCAGATAACCTCATTCATTAGGCTTCCTAATAACATGGCTGTCTCTGCTTTTGATGTAACATCAGGGGAGGTACAACTGAAGAGGAACCTTGAACAAATTAGTAGAGAGCCCCCAGAGCCAGTGCAGGAGTAGCATTGAGGAGGAAACTGGCCTTGCAGAACTTGTTATCTCAATGCAGAGGCCCTGGGACTGTGAACAATGCACTGCCCTGGGGGGGGGGGTTATGCTGGTGCCAGGAGGGACCAAGGGATGAGGCCTGACACCTGGGGGCCTTCCTGCAGGGCCACGGAGGGGGCAGGGGGCATATCTGCAAGACAAAGACCCCAGCGGGATATATATAGACAGGTTCTCTGCGTGTTTCTTCACTCTGGTTTGGAAATGATTCCCGGAGTCCACTAGTGTTAATAAACGGGGTCCCTCCCTTTCTCTAGGAAGGGTGCTTGGTATTTCTTTTTCTTTTTCTTAATATATTTTATTGATTTTTTTACAGAGAGGAAAGGAGAGGGATAGAGAGTTAGAAATATCGATGAGAGAGAAACATCAATCAGCTGCCTCCTGCACACTCCCTACTGGGGATGTGCCTGCAACCAAGGTACATGCCCTTGACCGGAATCAAACCTGAGACCCTTGAGTCTGCAGGCCGATGCTCTATCCACTGAGCAAACCAGTCAGGGCGAGCTTGGTATTTCTTTGGTCTTCTGCAACAGCATATTTTAGCATTTATGTTAACAATGCTTTATAATTCACAATATATTTCTTCGAATGTAAAGCCTTATATTTCCATTGGTAAAGTGTGTGTGTCTCAAAGACACATGGCTCCGTCACTAGGCAGAGAGAGAGAAACAGATCCAAATCTTCGCTATTACGTGTCTCTTGCCTATGAAATATTCATAACAGTCACCCTGGATTTAGAATCTGCTAATATTATGAATTTATTGCGTATGGGAGAGTATGCGACTGACAACATTACAAGCCCTGACCGGTTTGGCTCAGTGGATACGCAGCTGTGCGGCCTGTGGACTGAAGGGTCCCAGGTTCGATTCCGGTCAAGGGCATGTACCTTGGTTGTGGGCACATCCCCAGTAGGGGGTGTGCAGGAGGCAGCTGATCGATGTTTCTCTCTCATCGATGTTTCTAACTCTCTATCCCTCTCCCTTCCTCTCTGTAAAAAATCAATAAGATATATTTGAAAAAAACAAAACATCACAAACATCTGTACCTACTAGGATTCAAGAGTTAAAAATATGAGTTTTAATATCTCCAAAGCATATTTCTTGGAAAACTGTGTTGGATGCGGTGGTGGGAGAGAATGGTTTGTCAGCTTGTCCTCTGTGGCTTTAGTTCTTCCCTCCCATTTTAGGAGTCTAAACCACTCACGAGAACCTTCCCCTCCTACAGCCACTCATACCTCACTTTCTTGATTTTTCTTCCATTTATACCTATGTTCTCCCCAATTGTTCCCTCCAGTTTATTAATTCACAATGCTTACAATAAGACTGTCAAAGAGACAGGAATATATTTAGATTGGCTGGTCAAACATTCTCTTCCTGGTAGGAAAACCCAACTAAAGTCAGAAGATTCTTTGGTAAATATGGAATGATAGCAAAGAAAACAACAAAATTCTTGAAGGATATCACCCTTCATACTTGTGGCTTTAACATCCCATAATTCCCCATTTCTCCTAGAATTCCTCATCTCTCCCACAATTCTCCATTTTCTCTCACAAGTTTTCTCATGACGTTCTGCTCTTCCACAATTCCCCAATTCCTATCACGTTTTCTGTTCTTCCCCACAATTCCCCCAGCCCTCCACAATGCTCTGGTTCTCTAATAATTCCCTGTATTTCCCACAATTCTTAATTCTCTCCACCAACACCCCATTATCTGCACAAATCTCTTCTCCCATAATACTGTCATCTCTCTCACAATTCTTTCTTTTCTCACAATCCCCCCCCCCCCCAATTCTCTCTCTCTCTCTCCAGGGCCAGAGACCAGACAAAAGGGACAGACCCTGTACTTCAGAGCCGGCTGAAATTACTCATATTAGACAATCCTAAACCTGCGTAGCCTATCCCACCTATTCCTTGCCATGGGAACCATAATAGAGACTCTTGCCCACGGGTCCCCTCCCTCTGCCTAGTGACGGAGCCCATGCGTCCTTGGCCTGTGTGCCCTGTGTGTAATGTGGACTCCCGTTCTTTAGGATCTGTGCGTAGAACACGCTGTCTTCAATGGCAGTCGTTTCCTGATCTGTTGGCCTCACCAAACCTACTTAATAATGAAATTTATCCCCTGACCAGTTTGGCTCAGTGGATAGAGCGTCGGCCTGCGGACTGAGGGGTCCCGGGTTCGATTCTGGTCAAGGGCATGTACCTTGGTTGCAGGCACATCCCCAGTAGGGAGTGTGCAGGAGGCAGCTGATCGATGTTTCTCTCTCATCAATGTTTCTAACTCTCTATCCCTCTCCCTTCCTCTCTGTAAAAAATCAATAAAATGTATTTTTAAAATAAAAAAATAATAATGAAACTTATTAAAAGATTTATGCATAGATGTGCTCCCGTGAACAGCTGTGAGTGATGGAAGGAGGACCGGGCAAAGTCCTGTGCTGCAGTCGAAACGGAAGCTTCAGCTGGCCCTCTGAGCAGCTCTGAAGCTGGGTTGGCCCTTCTGAGTGTCCCCCTTGAGGCTAGGGGCCCTGGCTCATGAACCCTTGCATGGACCACTCATAGGCTGCAATGTGCCACAGAGTGGGGGGCGGGGGCAGATTGGCCCGAGGCAGTTCTTCTCAGGCTGAGGCAAATCCTGGAGACAGCCTCAGCCCATAGCTGTCAGCTACCAGCACTCCCAGCACATAGGCCAGTGGTTGCCAACCTTGGCTGCACATTAGCATCACCTGGGAATCTTTTCAAATCCTGATTTCTGGGCCTCATCCTCCAGAAATTCTGTTTCTTTGTGATGGGGTGAGGCCACAGCATGAGTAACAAAGAAACAGAATTTCCGGAGGATGAGGCCCAGAAATCAGGATTGTAAAAAGATTCCCCAGGTGATTCTCATGTGCAG
>NW_005871556.1:511943-524750 GCF_000147115.1 Myotis lucifugus | reverse complement strand
ATTTGAAGATCAAAAGTGTTGTACTGATCTCCTTTTACTTGCGTATGTTTTGAGCACTTAGCAGTAACACCACATAAGTATATATCATCTGTTGCCTTACTGCGGGCGGGTGGAGGTCAGAAAGCGTGGGTCTCGAAAAGAAATTTTAAATCACCCTTTAACAGAGCTCCATGGTGGTGCATTCCATCCTCATGTTCCATTACAGGGACGCAGAACCACCATGTGTATTGTGATTAAAGGCTTTATGTAACCAAGAGGAAATTATCCTGAATTGGAAAAGTTAGGAATGAACAGTATTTTGAGCCACAAACAACCATCACGTGACATCATTTCTCTGTGATTTCTTTTAGTGCCACGCAGAGCTAATACCACTAGGGTTTGTTGCCTGCATCCCTGCTGGGAAAAGAAACCCATTCCATTTCTGTTAGAGCAGTGGTTCTCAACCTGTGGGTCACGACCCCTTTGGGGGTCGAACGACCCTTTCACAGGGGTCGCCTAAGACCATCCGAAAACACATATATAATTACATATTGTTTTTGTGATGAATCACTATGCTTTCATTATGTTCAGTTTGTAACAATGAAATTGGGGGCCACCACAACATGAGGAACTGTATTAAAGGGTCGCGGCATTAGGAAGGTTGAGAACCACTGGGCTAGAGGTAACTGAAAATACAGACCTTCCAGTCCATACACCCCTTGCAGAAGGCCTGGGGAGGGGGATCTTGTTGGGTTCATCTTGGGATCTCCGGGGTCTGCCACCGCTCTCACCTGCTGAAGCTCCTGGAGTCGTTACTATAATTACAACTGACGAGATGCAACTTAAAAAGATAGACATTTTCAAGAGAACTCCTGCCAAGCACCCCCTGGCCGCTCCAAGCATCTGTCCTAGAAAGTCCTGCTCTAGGCAAGTCTCGGGTTCTGGCTCAACGCCCCACAAGCTCCGCCTCCGCGAGAAAGGTGCCTGGCCTGGGGGGCGGGGCCAGAGCGCAGCGCACGCGCTGATAGGCCGAGGCGGGCGGGAGCGGGGCCGGAGAGCAGCGCACGCGCTGATAAGCCGAGGCGGGCGGGGGCGGGGCCCGCTCCTTCGTGATTGACGGAAGCTCTTCCTTTCCAGCAGGCGCTCCACCTCCCACACACCCGGAAGTCCCGCCTTCGGAAAAGGAAGTCGCGCCGAACGCCGTTACCAGCGGTGACCCAGGCGGCCGCGGTGACCGGGCGAGGGGCAGGCGGCAGGGGCAGGTGGGGGCCGCTCGGGGCCGGAGTTGGAAGCGAGAGGCGGGTCCGGCGCGCAGAGCAGTCCAGGCGGGAGTCAGGTGCGGAGCGGCCGGCGGGGGTGGGGGGCTGGAGCAGGCGGGACGCGTGGGGACCGTGCGAGGAAGACACTCCGCACCCTGCCCTCTGCCGGCCTTTCCTTCTTGAATCCCTTTTCTGCGCCGTACTTTTCCCAGACCCACAAACGCTCGCCAAACCCCGGGGCTGGGCTCTAGTCTGGCCTGAGTAAACCTCCCGTCTCCCACCCAATCACCAGTAAACCTCCCTCTCCTGTCGGATCACCGCCAAGGACCTTCTACCTCGGCCTAACCCCCTGGATATGACATTGTTTCTCAGGGACCTCCTCACCTCCCCCTCCCCCCCCAAATCCGTCCACCGTTAGAAACGTTCCCACACAGGCTGGTGTACATATCACAGCTAGTATTGCCCAAAGCGGGTAATATATTAAAGCTGTTGCCGGAAGTGGGTACCCTGCCCCGCAGTGTCCGGAAGGATGGCGAGGATGAAGAACAAGTTGGCCAGATTAAGAATTCCCAGGGAGTAGCTGGAACCCAGACATCAGCATTAATCTCTCTTTGCTTTGCCACGTGTGAATTTAGAATTGTTTGGATTCAGCCCAGCGGTTCCACCATGGGTTTGTCTTCATCCACCCCGACTGTTGCAGTTCAGACCACCAATGCTTCAGCTCACCAGACTACAGCCCCGCCTTCAGGATGTCCAATGCATGAAGGGAAAATGAAAGGTACTCGATCCTTTGTCTAGAAAATAAAAACAAAAGGGAATCCTCAAAAGGATTTTAGGGAAGAGGCAGTACAGCGTGTTGGTGAGCCTCCCTGGGTTGGGTCCTTCTGTTGCTACTTACAAGTTATGTGACTGTAGACGAGGTACTTCTCAACCCATCAATGGTAAGATGAAGACATAATATGCTTCACAGGGTTATTATGACAATTAATTGAGAGAATGAATGACAGTGTAGTGTTCATTCCACACGTCAGCCCCAATGCCCCCAAAGTTTGCGTGTGTCTATATCTGTGGTTCTCAACTGGGGGGGGGGGGCGGTGATTCCTGCTCACCCCAGGGGACATTTGGCAACATCTGGAGACATTTTTGCCTGTCACAACTGAGAGGAGAGGCACGTACATCTAGTGCGTAGAAGCCAGGAGTTCTGATGAACAACCTACAGTGCACAGGACAATCCCTCAACAAAGACTCACCTGGCCCCATATGTCAAGAGGGCTGTGCTTGGGAAACCTTGGTCTAGCTGTCTTTATCCACCAAGACAACATTAGCCTGGAGGGTGTGGCTCAGTGATTGAGCATCGACCTATGAACCAGGAGGTCACAGTTAGATTCCCAGTCAGGGCACATGCCTGGGTTGCGGGCTCCATCCCCAGTGTGGGGTGTGCAGGAGGCAACCTATTAATGATTCTCTCTCATCATTGATGTCTCTCTCTCTCCCTCTCCCTCTCCCTCTTTCTCTCTTCTCTCTCTTTCCCTCTCCCTTCATCTCTGAAATCAATAAAAATGTATTTTTAAAAAAAGACAACTTTACTCCTGCATCCTGGCAGTGTTCATCGCCTGATGGACTTGCTGTTCGTTCTTCAGGTGCAAACGAAGCAGCTTTCATTTTGAGCTGATGCGCGTCTGCTTTAGGTCATTTGTATACAGCAGGGCCTGAACCAGCCTGATGGGTGCCTTCCTGCTTCAAGACAGGAGGGCAAAAGCCAACAGGGTACACTTAACGAGTGCTCACCTTTCATTCCCTTGGTCCGTCAGCAAGGATTTGCTCACTGCCCACTGTGCCGAGCACTGGTGGGTTTCACTTACTTTTTTTGCACTGAGAGAACAGCAGCGTATGAAACAGACAAAAATCCTTTGCTTGATGGAGTTTCCGTTCTTATCCTCATAATCATCCTGTGTGGTGGGTTTTCTCCCTTTTTTATTTATTATAAAACATATCTTTATTGATTTCAGAGAGGAAGGGAGAGAGATAGAAACATCAATGATGAGAGAATCATTGATCAGCTGCCTCCTGCACGCCCCCTACTGGGGATCAAGCCCTTGATGGGAATCGAATCCCGGACCATCCAGTCCACAGGCCGACACTCTATCCACTGAGCCAAACCGGCGAGGGCTCTCCCTTTTTTATAGCTAAGGAAACTGAGAGCTCCGGCAGCTCATTAGTGGCAAAGCCAGGAAAACTGAGACCTTGGACAAGGACAGATCCAGTTCTCTTCCGGGGTTTCTCCAAATGGGAAGAATCGAGACAGCTTGAGAGTGCTACTCTGAGCATCCCCGGGGAGATACAGCCCTGTCTGGTTTGACTTCCTTTGCTGTGTATCCAGAAGAGCTGCCAGTTGGATTTATCTGTATTAAAGAATGTGGGTATGTGTAGGAGATTGAAGGGGCTGTGGGTTATGTAACATGAAAAACGTAAACCAGCGGTTCTCAACCTGTGGGTCACGACCCCTTTGAGGGTCGAACAACCCTTTCACAGGAGTCGCCTAAGACCATCCTGCATATCAGATATTTACATGACGATTCATAACAGTAGCAACATGACAGTTATGAAGTGGCAACGAAAATCATTTTATGGTTGGGTCACAACATGAGGAACTGTATTTAAAGGGCCAGAAGGTTGAAAACCACCGTTCTAGCCCATTACTGAAACCATGAAATTTGAAAATGTTGAGATTTTTTTGGGGGGGGGCGGTATTTTTGCTAAGGGCATGACCCAAGAAGAGAAGGGGTACCCATTTCTCTTTCAAAGGGAAAGTAAACTTGGAGAACCCTGTCCTGGCCTTTAGGATATCAGGAAGCTAGCTAGCGTGGCCGTGGGCAGCTTTCAGCGGCCGCCACCTGGCTCTGCCTGTGGTCATCGCTGGTCAGCAAGTCAGCTCTTTTTTTTAAAATATATTTTATTGATTTTTTTACAGAGAGGAAGGGAGAGGGATAGAGAGAAACATCGATGAGAGAGAAACATCAATCAGCTGCCTCATGCACACTCCCTACTGGGGATGTGCCCGAAACCAAGGTACATGCCCTTGACCGGAATCGAACCTGGGACCCTCAGTCCGCAGGCCGACGCTCTATCCACTGAGCCAAACCGGTTAGGGCAGCAAGTCAACTCTTTAGGGCCCAGCCTGGGGAGCCAGGTGCCCTGCCTTTGTGGTAACACCGTTTTTATCCTTGATTTCTCTCAGGCTGTCCGGTGAGTGGAGAGCCATCTGACCCCACGTGCGAGAAGAAACCCAGCTCTGGGCCTGCCCACCAAGACCGCGCCTACGAGTATGTGGAGTGCCCTGTTACGGGCGCCACTTCGGAAAGGCAGAACCTAGATCCTTCTAATCTGGTAATCCGCACTCGGCTCCTTCCTGGAACTTTTTTTAAATGTATTTTTATTGATTTCAGAGAGGGGGAGAGAGAAACATCAATGATGAGAGAATCATGGGTCGGCTGCCTCCTGCACGCCCCACACGGGATCGAGCCTGCAACCTGGGCATGTGCCCTGACCAGGAATCGAACCGTGACCTCCTGGTTCATAGGTCAATGCTCAACCACTGAGCCACACCGGCCGGGCCTTTTTCTTTTTTTTCCACCTGGGATTTTAAACACACCGTAGTGAAAAGAGGTAAGATGCCCAGTGTGGTTCTAGCACGCCCAGCTCTTCTCCTGCCATCTTTCTAACCAGGGGCTGTGTTGTGACTTAATCATAATAATAATTCCTGTGCACCCGCTAGGCAATCCTTCACACTTTCACTACAAAAAGAAGTTCTTGGCCAGTGGTTCTCAACCTGGGGTGCCCCCGGGGGGGGAACATTGGTTGTCACGACTGGGGAAGTGGGGTACTCTTGGGTTGAGGTCAGAGATGTTGCTAAAGATCCTACTATGCTCAGAACAGAGCCCGATAACCAAGTGTTGTGCGGCCCCAAGCGGCGGTAGTAGAGAGAGTGGGAAGCCCTGGTCCGGGCTCAGTGCTTGCGTGTTGCTGCCGCCGTGTCTGGGAGGAAACATCCTTCGCCTCCCTCCGGTCTGCCAGTGTGGGGACGTCACCCCTCATCGGCAACGTACTCACCCCAAAGGCTGAAAGCATCAGCAAGATCCGAAAAGTAAACTTCTTTAACAGGAAGTGGTGCTGTACAGGCATCCTATCAGACTTCCTCAGAAGAATGCACAGTCATTTTTATTAAGCCCGCCCTAGAAAGGTTTTCTGAAATGCCCGCTGATCATGGTATTTGTCGTTACTCCTTTTTTTTTTTTTTTTCCGTTAATCCTCACAGGAGGATTGCTTTTCAGAGTGGGAGGGAGGGGGGGCAGGGAGGGGGGGGTTGGCATTGAACCTGAAATGAAGGTACATGCCGTTGACTGGGAATCAAACCCGTGACCCTTCAGTGCGTCAGCCGGTGCTCTAACCACTGAGCGCACTGGCCCAGGCAGTTTTTACTTCTTCATCCTTGAGGAGAAAAAGACCAAGAATATACCCACAAGGTGTATTTACCGTTTATGAGAACTTGAACAGCAAGGGAAATGGTCTGATAGGGCTGAAATTTTGCTGCCAGTGGTTTGAAAGAGAACCTGTGTCGCGTGCAATGCGTTGCTTTCCAGGAAGTGGTTCATTACAGTGCTTGTCTCTGCTCTCTATCACATTTCCAACATTTCAAAGCGGTTCTGCTTGTTCTATTCAGATGCCACCACCTAATCAGACACCGGCCCCTGACCAGCCGTTCGCGCTCTCCACTGTGAGGGAGGAGTCCTCCATTCCAAGAGCAGATTCCGAGAAAAAGTGGGTTTACCCTTCCGAGCAGATGTTCTGGAACGCGATGCTAAAGAAAGGGTAAGCGAGGGGGCCTCGTCCTGAGAACAGAAATTCACTTGTTACATTTATCTAAGAATAAATGCCAAAGAGGATTTTAGCCTCCAGATGAACAATAAGTTTTTATTTCAAAAGGTAATTTGTTTCGAATAACGTTCAGGCTTATCAGAAGATAGTGCAAGGCGAAGCAGACTAGGGCAGTGGTTGGCAAACTCATTAGCCAACAGAGCCAAATACCAACAGTACAGCGATTGAAATTTCTTTTGAGAGCCACATTTTTTAAACTTAAACTATACAGGCAGGTACATTGTTATTCACTTCATTAGGGTGCTCCTAAGGCTTAGGAAGAGCCACACTCAAGGGGCCAAAGAGCCGCATGTGGCTCGAGAGCTGCAGTTTGCCGACCACGGGACTAGGGTGTGTGTGTCCGGAGAGATAGGAGGCTGGTCCGATCTTGCCGACTTTCTTTCCCAGGTGGAAGTGGAAGGATGACGACATCAGCCAGAAGGACATGTACAACATCATCAAGATCCACAACCAGAACAACGAGCAGGCATGGAAGGAGATTTTGAAGTGGGAAGCCCTTCATGCTGCGTAAGTATGTTTGAGATCTTACAAAAACCCTCCCAGCCCTAGCCGGTGTTGCTCAATGGATAGAGCGTCGGCCTACGGACCAAAGGGTCCCGGGTTCAATTCCGGTCAAGGGCATGTACCTCGGTTGCAGGCTCCTCCCCGGCCCGGGCCCTGGTCAGGGCTCGTGTAGGAGGCAACCAATCGATGTTTCTCTGTCTTTCCCTCTCTCTTCCAGTCTCCCTAGAAATGAGTGGGAAAATATCCTTGGATGAGGATTAACAACAACAACAAAACATCCTTCCAGCATCTTTCTTGTTTTGGACCCAGGGTTTTAACATTCTTTCAGATGTGTCATTTGCATGAAATAGTTTGGGTCGCAGGCCTGTTCCAGTGACCCTGGTGCGGCAGACCCCCCCTCCATGCAACCTTGTAAATCCATGTCCTTATGCTCCTGGATTCCGTGGGTCCCGGGTGCAGAAAGGGAGTAGGGACGGCTGGTCTCTGCTCCCCGGTATCTGGGCCTCACCCGCCATCACTCAGTGCTCAGGGCTGGCTTGACAGTCGTGGGCTGGAATCTCCGGAATCCAATTCCTTTGCTGGTGAGGGACACTGGCTGTCAGCCACGACCCCTGCCCACAGCCTCTGACCGTGGCCGCTTCGGCTTCCTCACGCTGGAGGCTGGGTTCCCAGAGCTGGAGTACAGAAAGCTCCCGTGGACGCTGCATCTGCTCTGATGATGTGGCCTCGGAAGCCCTGGGCCATCACCTGCCTGCCCAGGTTTGGGGGGGGCGGGGCGTCAGAGACCCTGCCTCTCAACGGGAGGAGTGTCAGTCCATTGAAAGCAGAGCAGGGGGACACGGGACACTATATTGCTCTCTGCCCCTAGGACAGTGGTCGCAAACTGCGGCTCGCGAGCCACATGTGGCTCTTTGGCCCCTTGAGTGTGGCTCTTCCACAAAATACTGACTTCTGCGCATGGGCCACGAAGTGTCAATTGCACTGTACGTGCACGCCCGCACGTGGTATTTCGTGGAAGAGCCACACTCAAGGGGCCAAAGAGCCGCATGTGGCTCGCGAGCCACAGTTTGCCGACCACTGGCCCTAGGAGATGCTCACTCAGCAGCATTTACTGAGCCCCCAGCAGGCCTAACGCCTCAAGATGTCTTAGAGTGCAGGCCTTTTTCTGGCGGAGAAGGCTGACCGTGAGCTCAGCCAGTGCAGGACTCGGGCGGCCTTACGTGATGCTGCCCCCCAACTCCCTGCGCCTGGGAGCGGGCCAGCCGGCACCCAGGAAGTCCTCACCAAGGCTGTGCGGAGAGTGAGCGGATTTTTCTAGCCAGGACCTCGCCACCCGTCCTGTGTGCGGTTGCTTCCTTAAGGAGCTGGTC
This sequence comes from Myotis lucifugus, assembly GCF_000147115.1. NCBI lineage: Eukaryota > Metazoa > Chordata > Mammalia > Chiroptera > Vespertilionidae > Myotis > Myotis lucifugus. The sequence goes on along the minus strand of NW_005871556.1, from coordinate 516,703 downwards.
CGACACCAAGTACATGAGTTCCTAGGGATTTATCTAGCATTTTCCTTCTTCATGAAGGCCATTCATTGGTATCAAACCCAAAAAGCGTGTAGGGTTTTGTTATGTTCGTCTGCAAAGTTATGCCGGCTGCTCTATGCGAAAGAGAAGCGAGATGCCCAATACTCCACCCTCCCTTGTCCCCCAAGAACATGCCTGTGTCCCCACACCAAATGCAAAGGCCCTGGCCCCGGACTCCTGCGGAGAACAGGGCAGCTATTCGGAAGGAAGTGGAGGGAGGGGAACATACCCGATCCAGAAACGGAGAGCAGCTTTTTGAAGGACTAGGGCTATTGGTTTGAATTGGGCAGTGAGCTTTCTTAGAGAATGTGAGACTGTGTAAAATGCCTTCAGAAAACTGTATATCATTGAGGACATGCAACATCATAGTTTTCAAAGGAAAGAAGCTCTTTTCACAGACTTGTCTAATTTGGGGCTTTCCTAGGGAGTGTCCCTGTGGTCCCTCGTTGGTCCGGTTCGGAGGGAAAGCCAAGGAGTACTCCCCACGGGCAAGGATCCGCTCCTGGATGGGGTGAGTGTGGGCGGGAAGGGACTGCACTCCGTGTGAGGGTCCCTTCTCCATGGACCGGAACCCAGAACTGTGGGGCCATCTTCCAAGATGTAGCCCATGTGCATCTGTGGGTTTCGTCCAGGTGGGGGCGGATTCACTCGTGTGGCCTGGTTGCTCCCCATCTCCTTATCGCAGGATCGACCCGAGCTGTCCTCCGACTCCTCCTTGCATCTCTGCACTTGGCTTTCTCCCTTCTCTCCCAGCACAGCCAGAGAACCCAACCCCTCACCCTGCTGGCTCTCTGTCCGGGGGGCCTGATTCCTGGGTGGACAGACTGGCCGGCGTGTGAGCTGGGCCCATTGCACATCCTCAGCCCCGCCTTTGTTGGGTGCTGTGGGCTGTGACGAGTCTCCCTTCCCCAGTGAGATGTTTGCCCGAGAGCAGGCCTTGCCACGCTGCTCCGGGGCCGGCGAGCGGGCTGACACTCACCAGCATGTCCTCATTCCAGGTACGAGTTGCCTTTCGACAGGCACGACTGGATTGTCAACCGCTGTGGCACGGAAGTCAGATACATCATTGACTACTACGACGGCGGCGAGGTCAACCAGGAGTACCAGTTCACCATCCTGGACGTGCGGCCCGCCTTCGACTCGCTGTCGGCGGTGTGGGACAGGATGAAGGTCGCCTGGTGGCGCTGGACCTCATAGCCAGTGCTTTGTTAGAGACGGGGAAATACCAACTATTTTTTTTTTCTGAAGGCTACATTAAACTCTTTTCCCTAAACTGAATTGCACTCGTGATGTACTGGGAGGGTCGAGTGGGTCATGACCTTGAACTTCACTTGGCAAAGGGTAGTATGCACGCGCTCTTTGGAGCTCTGTTTTCACCCCACCCTTGATTGCAGGTCATGTTATGTTTCCTTCCCACTTAGCACAAGTGGGAAGAAGTCCCTTCGTTTTCCCTTTAACTGCAGTATTGCCTGTGTGTTTAATCTAGAAAAGTCTGAGCCACCTCTTAAAAAAGAACTTCCCTTAAAATATGAAGAGAGCCGCTTCTTGTCTTACTGTTTTCTCTTGACAACTTGAGACCTGAAAACCCATAGGCTGTGCAGCTCTTAAAGAGTCACCAGCAGTTCTCAAGGCCCTACGACAGCGGTTCTCAACCTTCCTCAGGCCGCGACCCTTTAATACAGCTCCTCATGTTGTGGTGACCCCCAATTTCATTGTTACAAATTGAACATCATTAAAGCATAGTGATGACTCACAAAAACAGTATGTAATTATAGATGTGTTTTCCGATGGTCTTAGGCGACCCCTGTGAAAGGGTCGTTGGACCCCCAAAGGGATCGAGACCCATAGGTTGAGAACCGCTGCCCTACAATATGGTCGTGACCCCGGAAGTGCACTCAGCAAAACTCAAGTGTGTCTTGGCTCCCCACGTTCTCATGGGAATTGTTCAGACCTGGCCTCCTTACAGAATCCTTTCAATGCCACCGTGGTCTGAGGGCGCACGTGCAGGGGAATGTGTTTCCGCTGTTTCATTTTCATCTCCATCCCCATTGTTCTGAGGTGGAACTGCTCCCAACAGGCAGGTCTCACTGTCCCTTGGTTTTGACAAGTTTTCCCATTCCTGCTGCCTGGAGCCTTCTCTGCATTCGGCCTCCTCTGAGCCTTGAAGGTCTGGCTGGAGGTGCAGCGTTAGCCCTGGTTCCTTTCTAAACATGGCCCTGTTTTGTTTCGTGTTCAGGGAAATTCTCTCCCATTGAAATTCTTGGTTCCAGTAATCCATACACTGGTGGTTCCTCTTAGAGCAGCAGCATGTAACAATGACTATTGGGTTTGGTCTGGTTTTGAGTTGATAATATTAAGTCCTTGCATTTCTCCTAAATACTGGATTGTTCCATTAGTAGAAGGAATTAGCAGACTGGAGTGACTAATTTGCCATGAATGTCTTTGTTGTGACAGCTTTGTGTGGGGTGTTTTAAATCTAACAACCTTAAGCTTTTCGACCTTTCAGAATATTTGTATATTTTAAAATCAAATAAAGCTGATAGTGAACAGGTTTCCAAATTTCTTAAGAGTAACTTTACACTTAACAATCATGTCTTCTTTTTTTTTAATATATTTTATTGATTTTTTACAGAGAGGAAGGGAGAGAGATAGAGAGTTAGAAACATTGATGAGAGAGAAACATCGATCAGCTGCCTACTGCACACCCTCTACTGAGGATGTGCCCGCAACCAAGGTACATGCCCTTGACCGGAATCGAACCTGGGACCCTTCAGTCCGCAGGCCGATGCTCTATCCACTGAGCCAAACCGGTTAGGGCACAATCATGTCTTTTTTTTTTTTAATATATTTTATTGATTTTTTACAGAGAGGAAGGGAGAGAGATAGAGAGTTAGAAACATCGATGAGAGAGAAACATCGATCAGCCGCCTCCTGCACATCTCCTACTGGGGATGTGCCTGCAATCCAGGTACATGCCCTTGACCGGAATCGAACCTGAGACCCTTCAGTCTGCAAGCCGACACTCTATCCACTGAGCCAAACCGGTTTCGGCAATGTCTTCTAACCTTTATGGAAACGATGCTACAGCTGCCCTGCGAGAGGCAGCCACCTTCTCATCCGCTAATGACATCCCTACAGGCACACCTCAGAGGTCCTGCGGGCTTGGTTCCCCACCACTGCAATCACCGAGAATCCCAAAGTGACAGGGAGAGGGTCTTGCTTTCAATTTGGGGAAAAAGTGCAAAACCTGTGGAGCGCAATAAAGCAAATGGCGAGAAAGCGAGGTCTGCCTGTACTAAGGAGAAGGATTACTGTTGGCATTTTTATAAGCACAGGATAGGGCATTAGAAACACATTGTAACTAGAAACAAAACTTGAGCCTTAGGCAGGCACCCCTTTTATAGGGCAACTGCATTCCTTGAGAAAAACCACCTCTAAAACTATCAAGCAAACCTGATCAGATCAGCAGTTTCTACCCCCAGCACTCCTGGGAAAGACCAGCCGACCAGCTTTCACAGCTGCTTGTGTCTAGATGACACGTGAGCATATTCAGGGATCAATACTTCTCTGATCCCATAGGAGGTTTCATTTATAACTTGAAATTCATTTTGGATCTTCTCCAGGCCTGAAACTCAGCCTGTTGTCTACGGAAACAGCACTATTCGGAATCATCAAACTAGTGTACGATGGGCAAAGTATTAACAAACGGGGTGGGGGATTGAACTGGGATTGTATATAGGGTGTCCCCCCCAAAATGTATCCACTTACTGAATAATTATACAGGCAGTGTTTATTAACCTACATTTCATTTTCAAAACAGCTGCCAGCTGTTACAGTGCGTATACATTTTGTGGGATACCCTGTATTACTATGGGGTATTCCTAGTAACACCTACCTAAAGTCCATTCATACATGGTCATGTTCCCTGCCTCAGTCTTAGTTCATTCAGTGAATGAAAGGGCGAGGAAGTGCTACGATTCCGACAGCCTCGTGGTCATCGGGGGTGGGCAGTTCTTGTATTTCTGAATATGCAGCTACCAGTTTCTGAACTGTCACCAATATGTTCGGTCCTCTACCAGAGTGACTTTTCCCTCGCCAGCGTGAAAAGATGCACATTGCATGCCTGACCTCTGCAGTGACTGTGGCACTTGTACTGGGGCTCATTTGTGTCTTCATAGGCTGAAAGCCATGGGTGGCAATCAAGAATGCTATCCTGCTGTAACCAGTTTGGCTCAGTGGATAGAGCGTCGGCCTGCGGACTCAAGGGTCCCAGGTTCGATTCCGGTCAAGGGCAGGTACCTCAGTTGCAGGCTTGATCCCCAACTCTGGTCGGGGCTCCTGCAAGAGGCAGCCACTCAATGTGTCAATGTGTCTCTCTCACATTGATGTTTCTCTGTCTCTCCCCCTCCCTTCCACTCTCTCTAAAAATCAATGGAAAGATATCCTTGGGTGAGGATTAGGGGAAAAAAAAGAATGCTTATCCTTGAAAAGAGACGTGCACCCCCATGTTTACTGCAGCATTATTCACAATAGCCAAGATATGGAAGCAACCTAAGTGTCCACTGATAGATGAATGGATAAAGAAAATGTGGGCCCTGACCGGTTTGGCTCAGTGGATAGAGCGTCAGCTTGCGGACTCAAGGGTCCCAGGTTTGATTCCGGTCAAGGGGCATGTACCTTGGTTTGCAGGGCACATCCCCCAG
>NW_005871556.1:492219-511843 GCF_000147115.1 Myotis lucifugus | reverse complement strand
TTTGATTCCCGTCAAGGGCATGTTACCTTGGTTGCGCGGCCCATCCCCAAGTAGGGGGTGTGCAGGAGGCAGCTGATCGATGTTTCTCTCTCATCGATGTTTCTAACTCTCTATCCCTCTCCCTTCCTCTCTGTAAAAAATCAATAAAATATATTAAAAAAAGAAAATGTGGTATATATATCTCACAGGTACACACAATGGAATATTATTTGACCATTAAAAAGAAAGATCTTACCATTTGCAACAACATGGATGGACCTTGAAGGCATTATGCTAATTGGATCTGAAAAAAAGACACCATATGATCTAACTCAGGGGTCCTCAAACTTTTTAAACAGGGGCCCAGTTCACTGTCCCTCAGACCGTTGGAGGGCCGGACTATAGTTTAAAAAAAAACTATGAACAAATTCCTATGCACACAGCGGCGGCAAAAACACCCGGCGGGCCGGATAAATGTTTTCGGCGGGCCGCATGTGGCCCGCGGGCCGTAGTTTGAGGACCCCTGAATTCTAACTTATATGTGGAATCTTTAAAAATACTCCCCAAACCAAGCTTACAGATACAGAGAAGATTGGTGGTCGCCAGAGGTGGAGGGTAGGGGGAATTTGTGAAGAGGGTCAAAAGGGCAACTCTCGCCCTGACCGGTTTAGCTCAGTAGATAGAGTGTTGGCCTGCGGACTGAAGGGTCCCAGGTTCGATTCCGGTCAAGGGCATGTACCTTGGTTGCGGGCACATCCCCAGTAGGAGGTGTGCAGGAGGCAGCTGATCGATGTTTCTAACTCTCTATCCTTCTCCCTTCCTCTCTAAAAAAAAAAAAAAAATCAATAAAATATATTTTTTACAAAAGTGCAACTCTCTCATTATAAGACAAACATGTGATAGGAGTATAACATACAGCATGGTAATTATAGCTAAAAACACTATTGCGTATTTGGAAGTTGCTAAGAGTAGATCTTAAGAGTTATCACAAAAAAGAAACAATGTTGTAACAACTTGTGATCATTTCACAGTATATACCAATAGCGAATCATTGCGTCTTACACCTGAAACTAATATACTGTCAATTATACCTCAATGGGCCTCAGCTTTCTGGGCTGTACCAAGAGGAATACGTACAACAGACTGTTTCAGTCTGTTTGGGCTGCTACGCCAAAATACCATCAACCGGGTGGCGTATAAACAACAGAAAGGTAATCTCACCATCCTGGAGCCTGGGAAGTCCAAGGTCAAGGTGCGGGCAGAGCAAGTGACTTGTAAGGAGGACCAGCTTCTAGGTCCGCAGCCAACCATCTTCCTGCTCCTCTCCTGATGGAAGGGGGAGGGACCGCTAAGGGCCTTTTTTATAAGAGCTCCGCCCATGGCCTAATCACCTTCCAAAGGCCCCGCCTCCAAATACCATCACATTGCCGGGTAGATTTCAACAGGAATTTGGCCCGGGAGACAGACATTCAGACCATAGCTTGTTTGTTTAGATTTTTATTATTGATTTCAGAGAGGAAAGGAAACATCAATAATGAGAGAGAATCACTGATCAGCTGCCTCCTGAACGTGTCCCCACAACATGAACTGTATTAAAGGGCCGCGGCATTAGGAAGGTTGAGAACCACTGCTTTAGTGGCAGAATGTCTTTTCTTTAACCAGCACGAGGCAATCATGGTTAACAGAGCATGATTAATATTTCCCATAACCATAGCTAGTCCCCAATATTCTATTTTTGCCCCTAACACTTGGACCCCTTTGTTAGGCCGGGGTTTCAAATCTGGAGATGGTGGCTAGGGTAATGGCAGATGGGATTGGGGATCTGTGCTGACTCATTTCTGTGCTGATTCTCTGCATTAGCTCAGGGATTTTGGACAATCACAGGTCTGCAAGCCTCACTTTCCGCAAGTTATCTTAAAGGTTCCTTTCAGAGCAAAGGTCTAAGTTTCAGGTGGCCTCTATCTCTCAGGTTAGGGTGGACTGGGTCATGTCATGTTTTCGGCTGAGACTTTTTTTTTTAAATATATTTTATTGATTTTTTACAGAGAAGAAGGGAGGCGGATAGAGAGCCAGAAACATCGAGAGAGATCAATCAGCTGCCTCCTGCACGCCCCCCACTGGGGATGTGCCCGCAACCAAGGTACATGCCCTTGACCGGAATCGAACCCGGGACCCTCCAGTCCGCAGGCCGACGCTCTATCCACTGAGCCAAACCGGTTCGGCATCGGCTGAGACTTTTAAAAAAATATTTTTTTATTGATTTCAGAGAGGAAGGGAGAGGGAGAGATAGAAACATCGATGACCGGCTGCCTCCTGCACACCCCCACACTGGGGATCAAGCCAGCAACCCGGGCATGTGCCTTTGACCAGAATCAAACCCAAAACCGTTCAGTCCACAGGCTGATGCTCTATCCACTGAGCCAAACCGGTTAGGGCAGGAGTGACCATTTCTTAACTGAGGAGCCCTGAAAGGCAGACCTGGATTTGTCTTCTCTGCACTTGTAACTCCAGAGCCCAGCACTGGAACCCCTGGTAAATGTTAGTTAGATGGATGAGTGGATGAATCCATCAACCGATCCCTTCCTCTAGGCCAGTGGTCGGCAAACTCATTAGTCAACAGAGCCAAATATCAACAGTACAACGATTGAAATTTCTTTTGAGAGCCACATTTTTTAAACTTAAACTATATAGGTAGGTACAATGTTATTAACTTAATTAGGGTACTCCTAAGGCTTAGGAAGAGCCACACTCAAGGGGCCAAAGAGCCGCATGTGGCTTGCGAGCCGCAGTTTGCCGACCACGGGTCTAGGGCAGTGGTTCTCAACTTTCTGGCCCTTTAAATACAGTTCCTCATGTTGTGACCCAACCATAAAATTATTTTCGTTGCTACTTCATAACTGTAATGTTGCTACTGTTATGAATCATCATGTAAATATCTGATATGCAGGATGGTCTTCGGCGACCCCTGTGAAAGGGTCGTTCGACCGCCAAAGGGGTCTCGACCCAAGGTTGAGAACCGCTGGTCTAGGGAAGTTAGTGGTGGCTGTTGTAGCTGGTTGAAATAAAGGAAAACCTGAAGACAACGCTAGACTATAATTAAGTGCAATTAATGCTGATGAATAGATATGTAAATGGTATCATTATTTCTTATAACTCAGCTAGGAAAGTTCCATTGCTAAATCGCACCCATGTCTCACCCCATGGCTTTGCTGTCCAGAACTCCCCAGAAATCAGACTTACTCTGGCCTTTCTTACTTTCAGCCTCTGTTTCTCTTTCTCAGCGGGAAGCAGGCCGGGGCCGGAGCCTCCCAGTGCTCCAGCGAAGCTGTGGTCCTCCCAGGGACAGGACTCCCCCGCCTGGGGCAGGTCCAGCTGAGCCCCTTTCCTTCATGAGAGAGGCTCCTAGGGCTTTACTTATTCGGCTCCGAATTGTCCGGATGGCAGGCTGGCACAGTTGGATGGCCGCTGCCAGATCCTGGTTCTGCCACTCTTGAGCCCTTTGTGCCCTCTGCAAAATGAGGATAGCCATGAGGCTTAAAATATATATATTATTGATTTTTTACAGAGAGGAAGGGAGAGGGATGGAGAGTTAGAAACCTTGATGAGAAACACCAATCAGCTGCCTCTTGCACGCCCCTACTAGAGAGCAAGCCTGCAACCGCAACCAAGGTACATGGTCTTGACGGGCATTGAACCCAGCACCCTTCAGTCCCCAGGCCAACGCTCTATCCACTGAGCCAACCTGGTCAGGGCGCCATGGGCCTTTTATTAATAAACCCGGGATGTCCTGGGCAAACTGGGAGGAGTTGGGCACTCTAGGCCCGTGGTCAGCAAACTGCGGCTCGCGAGCCACATGTGGCTCTTTGGCCCCTTGAGTGTGGCTCTTCCACAAAATACCACATGGGGGCGCGCACGTACAGTGCGAAGTTGACTTAAAACTTCAAGTAAAGTTGATTCAGTTAATTTTAGGGAACGTTGTGGAGGGAAAGAAGATGTAGTGTCGAGGATGGAGAAAGGTATGTTGAGATGGTTTGGACATACAGAGAGGATGAACGAAAGGAGATGGACGAAACAAGTGTACAAGACGAGTGTGGATGGAAGAGTTGGAAGGGGTCGACCTCAGTGAATGTACCTCAATCAGATTGAGGACGTTTTTAGCAAAGGCCAGCTTAGGAGTCCCCTAATTAAATGAATAACAATGTACCTACCTATATAGTTTAAGTTTAAAAAATTTGGCTCTCCAAAGAAATTTCAATCGTTGTACTGTTGATATTTGGCTCTGTTGACTCATGAGTTTGCCGACCACTGGCCTAGGCTGATGTGGACCGAATTGAATTGAGAGAACCTTCTGACCCTCCTGTGACCCCCTGGGGCCCTCAGTGGGGGCTGGTGCTGCATGTACCTTGGTGAATTGCAGGCCATGCCAGGCCAGGGGTCCCCACCCCAGAGACCACTGCCTTCGGCTCAACACCCCCAGGACGCCTTGGCGTCTTGATTGCGAGGAGGAATTCCAACCTTCAGTGGAATTTTCCTTTGGTTTGTGCTTTTTTCTCGGGAACATTTGCTGCTGATTTAGTCCTGCTTTCAAATGCGGTCCAGTCACGATGCCCTGTTTTCATCTCTGTGGGACTCTTCTTCAGTCATTTCCTTTCTTCTCAGCTCGCTTATCAGGCGACACACACCCCGGGCCCGGACTTTGTTCTGACATCTCCTCCTACTTAATCCCCAGGCTGTTTCTCTGCCAAGCAGATGTGTATTAAAATGTGCATAAGAAGCAAGCTGGGCTTATTTAGAAATGTCCTCCATGTGCACAAACTCCATGGGTATACGAGTTTTTTCTATATAAAAAAACACACAACAAACGTATGGTAATAGCTAGTTAGGTGGATCAAGACACAGTCTTATTTGGCCATTCCTGCCACCATCGGTCAGGCCCCAGTGCCAGCGACACAAAAGCAGGGATTGAGGACTCCTAGATGCAGCACCTCGTAGGATCTCTTTGCTCACCGGAATGAGGGACTTGAACAGCCTGTGAAATGGTTCGTCCAACCTGAAAGAGTTGGAGTTTTATTTTTTCTTATCAGGTATTAAATCATCTACAAGGTGCGAGCAATGACTTCAGTTTCCACTCAGGTCCTTGGGGCTCATGTGTGTGCTTTAAAACAGCTTATTTTTCATGGGCTAAAGGCAGCTACGAACTAGCTGTCACTTACTAAGCTAAAGATATGGCCACTGGGCTGAAACCATACAAAGAGAAAGGGAAGTAAATAGTCTTCATTACACACACACACACACACACACACACACAAAATTGAATTATTGGTAAATATTCTGAGCCCTGTTTTCTGGATTGGCTATTTTAGATCTGACTATCAACAGACGAACAGACCTTTTGTGACCTTTTGTGACGCAGACGCCCTCGGTGCCATTTGGTCTGGAAGTTTTCAAAAACAGTACTGTTAAGGCAAGAACCTGGCAGGAAGAGGACCCCCTATATCAAGCAGTCCAGTCTAGAACGGAGGGAAAGAACTGGCCAGATCATTGTCAAATTCAAAGCCAAGAAAACACAGGGTCAGCAGGAGTAGGACAGGATGAGAGGAAGCGCCACAGAAGAGCGACCTGCAATTCATAACCAAGCAGCGTTTGCTCTCGGTCTTGTTGACGTTGGGCTGCCTGTGGGTGGCCAGGAAGAGCAGGAGGCCGGCAGCCAAGTTCTTCCGGCCTGCGCCCCAGCCAGCGGAGGTGCTGGACCGGTGGCCCAGCCTGAAGACAGCATAGTCATTCCCCAGGAAAGGAAATGAGATCCTGCTTCTGGACTTCATTCTGATCCTGAAACAAATTAAGCATCTAGCAGTGATGGCGAACCTTGTGAGCTCGGCGTGTCAGCATTTTGAAAAACCCTAACTTAACTCTGGTGCCGTGTCACATATAGAAATGTTTTGATCTTTGCAACCATAGTAAAACTAAGACTTATATTTTTGATATTTATTTTATAGATGTAAATGCCATTTACCAAAGAAAAATCAACCGAAAAACTGAGTTCGCGTGTCACCTCTGACACGCGTGTCATAGGTTCGCCATCACTGGCTAAGGCCTATAGGAGATGGAACTTACAGGGATCGTGCTGGGCAATACTTGTCCAGAAGGTAAGAAACCCGACTTCCCATCCTGTAGCAAACCACCTCCTCACTGACAACTGTATTTCAATTGAGTGACAATCAGTTTCATTTGAAACAAATACAGTGGGGCCTTGACTTACGAATTTAATTCGTTCCGAGACCGAGCTCATTAAGGAGCTCGTTAACTCAAATTACTCTATCAACTCAATGCAAAAAATCCGCCTAGAGACAGCTGGTATCTCAAAAAACTCGTTAGTGGGGACACTCGTAAGTCAAGGCCCCACTGTAACTATAAATTTCGAAGTATATCAGTGTCACTGGTTGATGTCCCCAAGCCATCATACTTACTAGCTCCTTAGCTGTATATGTGTAGTACTGGCATTTTAAAATATATTTTATTGATTTTTTACAGAGAGGAAGGGAGAGGGATAGAGAGTTAGAAACATCGATAAGAGAGAAACATCGATCAGCTGTCTCCTGCACACCCCGCACTGGGGATGTGCCCGCAACCAAGGTACATGCCCTTGACCGGAATCAAACCCGGGACCCTTCAGTCCGCAGGCCGATGCTCTATCCACTGAGCCAAACCGGTCAGGGCAGTATTGGCATTTTTAATACATTTGTACTTGTGGAGTGTGGGGTGTATGTATGGAATAGGACGTGAGTTCATTCATTGAATTTAACACCCAGAACAAAGCCTTCACTTAACTTTTTATTACTCATGGCACAAGACAGAATTTTAACAAATACCACTGAAAATGTCATTGGCAACATGAAAGTTAAGAGTAGCATGTTTTATAAAAAAAATCGTTTTTCTATGATACACATTATGAAGTGAAAAAAATCTCATAAAATACTGAAGCGAATCGCCACCTGCTGGTCAAAAATAGTTTTGCAGTTGAAAAACTTCAAAGGTACTACAGAATGAAGTACGGTAGGAGCATTTTACAATACACACAAAATTACTGAAGAAAACATTTCCTCAGCCTTTGGTACAATGTAAATACAAAGCTGTAGTCTTTTTCCCAATATTATTTACTTTTAAAGCATTGCATATAATTTGGTTAATACTGATTATGGGGCAAAAGGAAAAACCATGTTCTCTAATTTGAATACTCTAGACTCTTAATCACTTTATAGTTGGATTCCAGTTTGTAGTTTTGAAAAATACATAAAAGTTGCACATTATAAATATATATTATATGTGGTCTATATGAAACTGAGTTTGACCTAAAATGGGAAGGATGATTTCTTAATTATTCTTTCTTTGTTAGGCACGGCCTTTCTCCTGTTTGATAAACTGAATCCTTTCTAAACAGATTCCAAAAATATATTCCATAACATATCAAATCTAATATTTCCTTAAAATATATTCCATATGAAAAAGCATTCAGTGACTATATTTTTTGTATCTCTCTACTATATAAAAATATGGCTTCCATACTCTCTTTTACTTTGTTTTGTTAGTGTTTTTCTTAGGCATTGAAGGAAGGACTCTCCCTCTTTAAAAGCTATGGCAAAAGCACAGAAACCCGCTTGTGCATATTCTAGAACATTCTATAGAATCTCCTTGCTTAGTATAAGTGAAGTGATTTAAAAAATGTTCCTTTTGTTTTCTGTGAATATATCATATACGATTATCATACATAATCCGTTACAGAATATACAATAGTCAAAACTGAAGACACATAAATACAATTAAGCTATACCAAAGCAAGAGTTTTATCTTAGAGCCAATGTGAGCAGTATATATATTAGAGACTGCCATCCGTTTATGATTTCGTATTTCCCTAAGGCTGGCTATGCAATAGAATCTTATTATAAATGGTGAGGGTGTTAGTGCTCTATATCTTTAAGTGAACTGGGTTTCCCTTGTGTTATTTTTTTTTGAAGTGTAAAAGAAGAAAAAGTAAGTAAGTGTCCAATTGACCAACACCAACTCTTTTCCTTCCGGAGTGAAAGAAGGCTGTTGGGACTTGAGGGCCGAAGCTGTTGGGACTTGAGGGCCGAAGCTGGGTGTGGGCTCATACCAGTGTTTCCGACAAGAGCTCCCAGATCTGCCACCGATCTCTCTGCCAATCCAGCCAGCTGGGTTCCCCCAATCCAGCCAGCTGGGTTCCCCCAGGCCCTTACTGTTCTGATCGCTGGCGCTGGCGGGACCGGAGCAGGCGCTGCTCAGTTTGGGCTGGGCAGCCTGATGCTCTCGCTGGGCTGTTGGGCTTCCCTCCTCCCAGGGCGATCCTGAAGCTTCTTCTGGCCTCTGGCGCCTCCACAGGGGGGGCTCTGCAGGCTGGTGGGCCGCAGCTTGCTTCCCGGGCCCGGGATAAGGAGGCGGCGGCCTGCAGTCGGGCCTCGCCCTCTCCCGAGGTCTCTGGTGCAAAGGCTTGGCGCGGGTGGGCAGCCAGGCCACGTTCAGGTCGCTCTCTGCGAGGTCTTCCATGCTGCTCAGAGTCAAATACTGCTCCGACCTGGGCGTGGCCAGCTCCGGCCTGGGCGTGGCCAGCTCCGGCCTGGGCGTGGCCAGCTCCCACCTCCGGCCGCCGCCCTGGATGTGGGGCGTGCTGCACACGCGGGACACGGGAGGGTGGGCCCGGCACTCCGGGATGGTGGCCGTGGTCTGAGTCCTCCGGATGGCCTGCGGGCCACTGTCCAGTTCTGTGGGGCTCCCCTGCCCCCGGGGCCAATGTGAGGACAGGTTCCCTTGAGAAAGGGAGCACGGCCCCGGTCGGAGGGAGCTGCTTTCAAAAATGTCTCCATAGGAACCTGGAAGCCAGAGAGAAGGGCAAGACATGGAATTAGGGTCCAGGCTCCTGGTTCAGATGCCCTGGTGCTTCCTTCCCTGCTGGCTCCGAGGATTGAGAAAGCACAGGGCACTCTCAGGTGCCGCTGGGACTCAGTGGTCGGCAAACTCATTAGTCAACAGAGCCAAATAGCAACAGTACAACGATTGACATTTCTACACTCATTTGGCCCAGCTGGTGTGGCTCAGTGGTTGGGCATCGACCCAGGAACCAAGAGGTCACGGTTCAATTCGTGGTCAGGGCACATCCCTGGGTTGCAGGCTAGATCCCCAGTAGGGGGCATGCAGGAGGTAGCCGATCAATGTTTCTCATCTCATCGATGTTTCTATCTCTCCCTTTCCCTTCCTCTTTTTCTAAAAATCAATAAAAAATATATTTAATAAAAACAGTTTACACACTTAATGCTATAAACTAACATATACTTCATATGGATTAAGGAATTAAGGTAAAAGAATGAAATACTATGAAAGTGAAAGGCATATAGATGACTATCCAATGCTTAGTAAAGATTAATTTGTAAAAAATTCACAAAAAGAGATACTGATAGACTTAATTATGTGAAACCTAAGAACATTCCAGATATCCAAAGTGAGAAAAAACGCAAGGCATAATATCAGTGACAAACAATATAGACAAAGGGTTAACATCTTTATTAGAGGAAGAGTTCATCGGAATCAATTTTTAAAACATTAGCGCACATAAATAGCCAATGACATAAATGATAACTCAATGGAGGAAAATTCAGTAAATTAATAGAAAAACTGAAAAATGCTGATGAGAAAGAAATGCAAATGAGAAGAAGACAATGGAATACCCCTCAACCATTATAAGGATGAAATACTGCCATCTGCGATAGCATGGATGGATCCTGAGGGTACCATGTTAAGCGAAATAAGTCTGGTGGAAAAGGACAAGAACCACATGATCTCACTCATTTGTGGGATATAAAACAGAAAGCAACAAATAAATAAATGAATGGACACAGACAACAGTATGGTGGTTACCAGAGAGGGTGGGGGGTGAGGGGAGGACAAAGAGAGTAAAGGAGGTGAAATATATGATGACAGAGGGAAACTAAGATTTTGAGTTGTGAGCACACAATACAATATACAGGTGATGTATCCTAGAACTGTACACCTGAATCCTATATAATGTTATTAACCAATGTCCCCCCAATACATTTTTTTTTAAAAAAGTAATGCCATTTTGTTTGTTAAGTTGGCAAAAATGCAAAGCCAATGACTTGTCATGCTGATCAGGTTAAAGAGTCACAGACAGTGCGGCCACCTGCAGCTCCCAGAGAACAAACTCACGCGCCCTACAGGGAACAAGAAGTGACTGTGTACCTCTCAGATCTGTGATTTGTGATTCGCTTTCCTAATCTGAATTTATAACTTTCTTCCCAAAATTTTGTGACCCCAACAATAATTTAAAATGCAAGAATGTACATAAGCCCAGCCAGTGTGTCTCAGGGGTTCAGTGACGATCCATTAACCATGAGGTCACCGTTCAACTCCCGGTCAGGGCACAGGCCCGGGTTGCCGGCTTCATCCCCAGTAGGGGGCGTGCAGGAGGCAGCCATCCATGATTCTCCCTCCGTGATGTTTCTCTCTCTCTCTCCCTTCCACTCACTCTAAAAATCAATAAAAACTGGGGGCAGGAGCAGGCAGGAGAGGTCAATGGAGGAAAAAGACATATGTAAAAACTTTCAACAATAAAGAATTTTTAAAAAATTAATAAAAACATTTTTAAAAATGTACATAAAAGGAGTTCCTGACAGCATTAATTTATTACAAGAACAACAACAAAATGGAAACAACCCCGTTGTCCAGGCACTGGGTGGTTAGCGATGACTATGCACTCTGAAGTACGCAGTGGCCCTGACCAATAATCATGGAGGATAACCAGGAAATGGAAGTTAAATAATGTAGAGTTGCTGAGACAGAATGATTTTAGCCATGTTTACAAACTCTTGCAAGGGAAATGACATGAAATCTAGTCAGAGACTGACATACTTTGGTGGAAAGGCTAAGGGCAACTTTATCCTATCCCCTTATTCTCAGCATTTTGCAAATAATTTTTTTATATATATTTTATTGATTTTTTACAGAGAGGAAAGGAGAGGGATAGAGAGTTAGAAACATCGATGAGGGAGAAACATCGATCAGCTGCCTCCTGCACATCTCCCACTGGGGATGTGCCCGCAACCCAGGTACATGCCCTTGACCGGAATCGAACCTGGGACCTTTCAGTCCGCAGGCCGACGCTCTATCCACTGAGCCAAACTGGTTAGGGCTGCAAATAATTTTTTTTTATTGATTTTTTACAGAGAAGGGAGAGGGATAGAGAGCTAGAAACATCGATGAGAGAGAAACATCAATCAGCTGCCTCCTGCACGCCCCCCAGTGGGGATGCGCCCGCAACCAAGGTACATGCCCTTGACTGGAATCGAACCTGGGACCCTTGAGTCCGCAGGCCGACGCTCTATCCACTGAGCCAAACCGGTTCAGCTGCAAATAATTTTTGACAAGGATGTACTATGATAACAAGGCAAAGATGAAAGGACATTAACTTTAAAAGCAAATGCAATAAACATTTTGAAAAATACTACTTCACCTGTCATTCCTGGGTCTTTGGATCCACTCTTCAATGTTGAATGCCAAGTTCCCCAGATATTGAAAGGTTCCTCAGACATATCTAGGAAAAAAATGTATTCAAAGGTATGTAATTCACGAGGAAAACTGAGGAGCAATAACCAATACACCAATCAATGCACATCACTTCTGTGCAAAGTGCTGTATTTGAGACTGTGATGGACACAAAACAGAATACGAGGCAGACCTGCCTTTTTTCAGGCGTATTCCATTTGAGATTTACAAAAAGGCTCTTTCTATATCTGGTTGTGGTAGACAGAATAAGGGCCGCCCAAAGATGCCTGTGACAGAACCCCAGAACCTGTAAGGATGTTATATTCAAAGGGGACTTTGCAGGCATGATTGTTATGGATCTTGAGATCAGGAGAGGATCTGGGCTGATCTGGGTGGGCCCAATGTCATCACAAGGATCCTTATAAAAGGGAGGCAGGAGAGAAGATGATATGTTGATGGCTTTAAAGATGGAGGAAGGGGCCAGGAGCCAAAGAATGCAGGCCGCCTTTAGAAGCTGGAGGAGGCAAGGCAGCAGATCTTCCCTGGGGTCCCCAGAAGGAAAGCAGCGCTGCTGACCTATTGTAGACTTCTGACGTCCAGAACTATAGGGTGTCCCAAAATTCACGCAAGATTTGCAATTGAATTGTATTGCAAATCTTGCGTGACTTTTGGGATACCCCATATAAGATAAAGTTGTGTGTAGTTTTAAGTCACTAAGTTTGTGGTCATTCGTTACAGCAGCGATAGAAAAGGAATACAATGATGATGAGTGGCAAGAGCTCCAGCCACATTAACAGAGAGATAGAGGAACAGCAGTTATAGTTCCTATATCTAGTATTACCCTCAGGAATACTCCGCTATTGGTATCAACAGATTCATCCCTGCATGTACTCATTCATACATCCTCTTAGTCTGTCCATAAATATTTACTGATGAAGGCGCTATTTTATGTCTTCTTACCATCTCATAGAATCCTCACTACAGTCCTGTGATGTGATCATAATGATAATTTCTAGAAGCAAATATCTACTGGGAGCTTCCCTGTGTTCTGCAGTTCACATGTATTCTCTCACTGAATCCCAAACTTAAAAGCTGGGGGCAGGAGCAGGCGGGAGAGGTCAATGGGGGAAAAAGACATATGCAAAACTTTCAACAATAAAGAATTTATTTATAAAGAAAGTATTACCGAATGGTTATCACATGCCAAGTTTTTTGTTAAGAACTTTATATGGATTAGCTAATTAAACTTATGAATTAACTCTGCTATCTGTCTTAGTATATCTATGTTGATTTCAAAGAAGAAGGGAGAGAGAGAGAAAGAGAGAGAGAGAGAGAGAGAGAGAAACATCAATGATGAGAGAGAATCATGGATCAACTGTCTCCTGCACGCCCCCTACTGGGGATTGAGCCCACAACCCAGGCATGTGCCCTGATTGGGACTTGAACTGTGACCTCCTGGTTCATAGGTTGAGGCTCAACCACTGAGCCACACTGGCCGGGCTGTCTTAGTTTTCCTAGGAAGAGGAAATGGGACTCTGAAAAACTCTATCACTCACTTAAGGTGTTGCATGTTGAAAGTGGCAGAGCAGGTCATCCAAACCCAGTACTCTTGTCATTGGATGCCAACACTATGTGCTTCTAGTTCCCTCGGGGTGAGGTTATTTCCGGGGAGCAAGCTACAGATGAGACAGGGTGTGTCCGAGCAGCCACCCGGACTTCTACCCACCAGATGCCAAGTGTGACCCTGAAAAATGCCTCCTGACATTGTCACATGTCTCCCGGGGGGCACAATTGAGAACCACAGTGTTAGAGTTTGCCAAGACAGTAAATGGATGAAAAGAGCTAATGCGTGCCTTAGTCCCAGCTGCTAATGAGTCAGAGCCCATGTGTATCTTCGCCTACAACAGTGATGGAGAACCTTTTGAGCTCGGCGTGTCAGCATTTTGAAAAACCCTAACTTAACTCTGGTGCTGTGTCACATATAGAAATTTCTTGATATTTGCAACCATAGTAAAACAAAGATTTATATTTTTGATATTTATTTTATATATTTAAATGCCATTTAACAAAGAAAAATAAACCAAAAAAATGAGTTCGCGTGTCACCTCTGACACGCGTGTCATAGGTTCGCCATCACTGGCCTACATGCTAAACAACCAAGGCAGTGGTTCTCAACCTTGGCTGCACATTAGAATCACCTGGGAATCTTTTTAAAATCCTGCTTTCTGGGCCTCATCCTCCGGAAAGTCTGTTTCTTTGTGATGGGGTGGGGCCACAACATGAGTAACAAAGAAACAGAATTTCCGGAGGATGAGGCCCAGAAATCAGGATTTGAAAAAGATTCCCAGGTGATTCTCATGTGCAGCCGAGGCTGAGAACCACTGAACTAAGGGGCAAAGACACTGATGCAGGGAGGACAGAATCAAGGTTTCCTGGTGTGAACTTGTCTAATAAGATCAGTTTGAATCTGTGTTTAGAAACCTGAGTATGCCACGCCTCTCCTGATAGCAAAGTTCTCTTCCGATCGCCCTTATTGTTGTTGCTTCAGAGAATATTACATATAGGAAACCTGCCACTAATTTAAAAGGGCAAAACTTAGATATCAACTATTACATCAAAGAGGGAATAAGTAAAAAATCTATGATACACCTATTTAATGGAAATATATAGTGGTTATACACAAAAAATGTTAGCAATATAAAAATTGCTAATAATAGGATTTTAGATAAAATAAGTTTACTTCAAAAGTAGTCATATTATGCCCTAGCCGGTTTGCTCAGTGGATAGAGCATCGGCCTACAGACTCAAGGGTCCCAGGTTCCATTCTGGTCAAGGGCACATGCCCAAGTTACGGGCTTGATCCTCAGTAGGGGGCATGCATGAGGCAGTCGATCCATGATTCTCTCTCATCATTGATGTTTCTCTCTCTCCCTTTCCCTATCTCTTGGAAATCAATAAAATTTTTTTAAAAAACGTAGCCATACTATGAAAAAATATATACCATTATGTACGCATATGAACAAGGACTAGGAAAATAAAGTTTCACATTTGGAAAATAAATTTAATGCCTGATGGAAACATGGGCTACTGGTTTTGTTATTCATTTTTAAAGTTATTTTGACAGGAATATTTGTAAAATAAAATAAAGATGCTATGATTTAAAAACAGGCACACAGAATCCTTTCAGAGTGACTCTTCGGGTTACATGATAAATTTACGATAAAGTAGCAAAAATTTGTACTGTGTCTTCCAATTATTACTTAACTAGAGGACCCATGCACAAAATTCGTGCAAGGGGCTTGGCCCTCACAGCCCCAGCTTTGTCTGGAAGGTGGTCCAGTCTAATTAGCATATTATGCTTTTATTACTATAGACGAGTGTCCTGCTAAGTCCCGGCCCCAAGGAATTCCTCTATGGAGGGAAAGAACAAGCAAACATCCAGTGGCCAAATACATGTGGGAAAAGCTGCAAACCACACGCTCCCTCCCAATGCAGCTATTCAATGGTGACCATTAGTGCTTTTAAGACTTTGAGAAATTGTACAATAGAGACACCATTAACTTGGTTAACCCAGCCGTTCCCCAATGTATTTGACCATGAAACCCTTATTTTGCCTAAAAATGTTGATCTCCCTGGAGACTAACATTATGTTCTTTCTGGAACACGATGTCTTGTGATATAGTAGGTTCAGTTTGTTCTCTTTAGAAGAGTAACAGCAATAATTGGATGACATCTTAGACTTCGCAAATATGCACCCAAACTCTAGGACACACGGAGTTCCTGGGATGCTGGAAGGAAAAGAGTCAGCTGGGAATATCGCTCTCTGGACGGGAGGCTGCTTCCCAGACCCTCCAAGACAGCGGTTCTCAACCTGTGGGTCGAGACCCCTTTGGGGGTCGAACGACCCTTTCACAGGGGTCGCCTAAGACCATCGGAAAACACATATATAATCACATATTGTTTTTGTGATTCATCACTATGATCTCATTATGTTCAATTTATAACAATGAAAATACATCCTGCATATCAGATATTTCCATGGCAATTCATAACAGTAGCAACATTACAGTTATGAAGTAGCAATGAAAATAATTTTATGGTTGGGGGTCACCAAAACATGAGGAACTGTATTCAAGGGTCGCGGCCTTAGGAAGGTTGAGAACCACTGCTCCAAGAGATGACTAGGCTCACCACGCCTTCCTCTTCCTGGAGAACATCTTCAGCCATGCTCAGTAAAAGCTCTCTGAGCCCTGACTGGTTTGGCTCAGTGGATTGAGCGTCAGCCTGCAGACTCAAGGGTCCCAGGTTCGATTCCAGTCAAGGGCATGTACCTTGGTTGCGGGCACATCCCCAGTAGGGAGTGTGCAGGAGGCAGCTGATTGATGTTTCTCTCTCATCGATGTCCCTTCCTCTCTGTAGAAAATCAATAAAGTATATAAAAAAATAAATAAAAGCTCTCTGAATTGCAGAAACAGAAACCTAGGGAGGGAGGGAGAGAGGGTCCGCAGGGCCCACGCCACATGCAATCACAGGCCCCGTTACCTTTTCCAAGCCGCGGTCCAGGAGAACTCTCCCCTTGACTTCAATGATGGCAGGTGGCCCACCAGCATGTACTGCTCTGGTCCTCTGTACAGCTTCTCCGAGCCCCCCGGGGCGGTGTTCTCTTGCATAGCCAGCAGGGAGCGCTCGGACAGCACGGGGGAGTTGTTGTCATAAGGGGAGAGGTCTCCGCTGGAGGCCTTGTTGGAGTCTGTGGATGAGTGCCTGCCTCCCACCGAAAAGGAAACTTCCGACCGCAGCATGTCGTCAGGGCTTCTGGCACAGGGAGACAAGGACAGGCGTGTGAGGATGCTGACAATCGGCGACAGACTCCCACAATGTGACCGTTACACACATGACAGGAGGAGAATGCATGGACACAGGCTGAAACAAACCAAAGGCAGTATTTTACATCCATACGGTGAAAGCGTTTCTATGAAATGGCCAGCAGAGGGCAGTACAACTCAACAGATGTTACTGGAGATGTCAAGGCGAAGGCAGGGGGAGGATGAGGAGATGGATCCCTGTCTTGTCCAATGTGCCTCGCTGAAATGCCTGTTGGACTCATCGGCTTTCATTTCAAAGTTATAGGCTAAACCAGCGGTTTTCCTCATGCCGCGACCCTTTCATACAGCTCCTCATGTTGTGGTCACCCCCAATTTCATTGTTACAAATTGAACATAATGAAAGCACAGTGATTCATCAATATGTAAAACAATATGTGATTATAGATGTGTTTTCTGATGGTCTTAGGCGACCCCTGGGAAAGGGTCGTTCGACCCCCAAAGGGGTCGCGACCCACAGGTTGAGAACCGCTGGTCTAAACACTCACGGAAGATTGCTCAACAAATGATGAAAAGGGTAAAAAAAAGATTAAAATATCAGAAGAAACAGAAACTTTTTGTCAAATAGAAAAGATGATTCTGTTTGCGGTAAGATGAACAAAATGTACTCGTTGGAGAATTTTAAAAGGGACCGACATCCTGTTGGAAATATGATTTGAAGAAAGGCTTTCCCAAGACAGAAATGTGTGAAAGGGAATTGAGTCAGGGGCAAACTCTGGGGAGGGCTGTATATGTGCAAAACAGTCACTACTGGGCATTGCTTGTAAGGAATGAAAAAGAGCAAAAGGCTGAAATGTGATTATTTTGATCCAACAACCATATTATGACTGTATGTGTGGGAGTGTGTGCTCACAAACACAGGCAAATCAGAAGATTCTGCATATTTCATTAAAATAATAACAAAATAAGAAATTTAGAAATAGGCTGAACTTGACAGAATATATTCAAGGCCTTTAAGACATTTAATCTTTATTTTCTTTTTGTTAATCCTCACCTGAGGATATTTTTCCATTGATTTTTAGAGCGTGGAAGGGAGGGGGAGAGACACAAAGAGAGAAACATCGACGTGAGAGAAACACATCGATTGGTTGTTTTCCGCAATGCCCCGGCCAGGGCCAGGGATGGGTCCTGCATCTGAGGTATGTGCCCTTGACTGGAATCGAACCCAGGACTCTTCAGTCCAGGGGCCAACACTCTATCCACTGAGCCAAACTGTCCAGGGCTAAGACTTTTGGGATTCACATTTGACAGCTTTAAAATATAGCATTTCACTTGCTAAAAGTACATGTAGAAACCATCAATTATCTTGGATTTAAGACATCCATTTAACTGAATATTTATAATTTTAAATTAATCTTTTATCTTATTAAGGTAATAGCAACCAACTGATTGTGGTGAATATTTTGTCATTATTTTGATATTATAGTGATTCTTTCTGGCCATGGGATACCATTCAGTCCAATGATATTCTAATCACTCAATCATTCCTGACTGTTAATGGAAAAGAGACCCAGATCTTAGTGTTGTGTTAAGAGCTTATTCTGTTTGTGGTAGCAACTGAAATATGCGTTCCCCATAGGGTTCCTGAGGGTATTCAGATTTTACATAATCCAGTATATAAGAGTGTATGTTTCGTGTGTGTGTGTGTGTGTGTGTGTGTAAAACAAATAAATAACGTCTGATGCTCACTATCTATTAAGGAAAAACTGGTAGATAACTTTTAATTTCCTCAATATCCTGAATTAAAAATAATTCAGATAAAACTATGATTGAGACTTTACATGAGGTTTATTGTGGCTTCATAGACAACTTCTCTTCCCCCAGCCAAACACTTAGTGTAAGTACGCCCATCCTTCCTGTGACAATGATGATAGTGAGGATGGTGCTACTGGTGACAACAGTGCATGTATAAAATGGCTGAAAAGATAAATATCTGACTATCATTGGTGTCCATTGCCTTTAACTACATCTCAAGGGACTCTATAAGGCACTAGTCCTTTTTACAAATAGATATAAAACATACTAATTAGCATATCCATTACAGTTTATATGCGCATGAATTGTCACAGCAACAAAAATAACAGTGAAAATGTGAATGGAACGGGGAAAAGGAATGTCAGGAGCGTGAAAGGAGTGTTTGCAGTCTTACCTGGGAACATCTGTATTCTCTACCTTCCTCAAAACAGTGGCCCTGACAACATCTTGGAGGGAAATGATGACAGATTAAAAATTCCCGAACCTGCTCTGCTTCCCCCGCCCCCCGTCCCCCTTCTTCTCTTTACTAGTCCTCGCTTTCTTTGGGTTTAATGTTTCAAAACAAATCTTTTGTGATCTGAAGGTAAACACATGCCTGAGTAACCCTTTCCTCACTGAATGGTCCTGAGCATGCAACACGGAGGAAGGGTGCTCACAGGGGGGCTGGCTTCTTCTGGGGTTTCCTGCAGGGGTTAGTGTGCAGGAGACAGGACGCGCAGCATGTGACATGTGTCGCTGGTCATCGAGACAGCCAGGGGCTTGACCACTTTCTGCTGAGGGAATATCTTACCCACGTGGAATAAATAAGTCCTTTCCTTAACTCCCCTTTTAAAAATCTTTTTCTAAAAAAACTTTATTTATTTATTTATTTATTTATTTATTTATTTATTTATTATTTATTTTGTTAATCCCCACCCAAATATATTTTTCCATTGATTTTTAGGGAGAGTGGAAGAGAGGGAAAGACAGAGAGAAACATCGATGTGAGAGAGACACATCAATTGCTTGTCTCCTGTACATGCTCTGACCAGGGCCTGGGTCAGGGAGGAGCCTGCAACTGAGGTACATGCCCTTGACTGGAATCAAACCTGGGACCCTTTGGTCTACAGGCTGACGCTCTATCCACTGAGCCACACCAGCTATGACCTCTTTAAACAACCGTATGGGAAAGAGCCAGACAACAACCGTGCGGATGATTTTCCAGAAACTTTAGGCCTCCGATGAATGAACGAAAGCTAAGGGGTACTTACTACTTCTGCTGGAAACGGGGGGGAATCGATTTCCTCTCCATAGCTAATCAAAGAAAAAAGGAGTCTCCCTAGTTCGAGGGGGAGGGAGCCCGAAGAAAAAGAGCAGGGACAATTTGTAGGGTTATCATGGGATTATATCTGGATGAGGAGACCTGGACTATGACAAGGAGACAAAGTGAATGTGTTGAG
>NW_005871556.1:467647-491717 GCF_000147115.1 Myotis lucifugus | reverse complement strand
TATTGAGCGCAATGAAGCCATGCATCATATATAGATTCTACGAGCTCATTGCACAAATGCATGCTCCTTGAAAGGAATTATGAGCTGAGGCTGCGAGGGCACAGACACAGGTCTCGGCTCTCTGTGAGCTAAAACAGTCCCCTGTCAAACAGTCCTCCCCTTTTGAGGGGTCAGAAAGCACATGCTGATTGCGACAGTTCTTTTGTCATCCGCAGACAGTGCGGAGCGATTGGGGCTGGCACCGACAGCAGGTGCGAGTGGCGGCTGCTGCCCCGATTGCCTCTCAGGAGCAGGGGGAGGTGGAGAAGCCCTGAAAGGTGATTGGGGTGGGCAGCCGCCACTCGCACCCGCTGACAGCGCTGAACGATAGGGGCTGGCGCCAGGCACTGGCAGTGGGTGTGAGTGGCAGCTCTGGCTTCGGCAGTGGGTGCGAGCAGGGCCAGCACCAGCAGCAGGTGTGAGTGCCAGGCGGGACCGTGGCGCACAGGAGCAAAGAATTTTCAGTAACCACCAGGGGCTCACCCTAATGACAGCAACCAGAGCCCCGCCTTGGTCTGGCGTCCCTGCTCACCTGCTCCACCATCCTGCCGCGGCTGACGTCTGCCATGTTCTGTGCGTGCCTCCTGGTGGTCAGCACACCTCATAGTGACTGGTTGTTCGGTTGTTCCACCGTTTGGTCTATTTGCATATTAGCCTTTTATTATATAGGATATATATATATATATATATATATATATATATATATATATATGCCTAAGCGATTGTTACAACTGGTCGACAGAACGACCAGTCGCTATGTGGTCAGTGGCCAACCTTCCATGGTCCCTCCCTCTGGCTGGCTTCCACGGTCCCTCCCTCTAGCTGGCTGACCTCAATCGGGACTGGGCGAGATGGCCCCGAGGGCTCCCACCTGTGCACGAATTCATGCACCAGGCCTCTAGTGTAATAATAATGTATCTGACTTTGCAAGGAGTGCTGTATGTGACTTTGCAATGAGTGCTAAAAGGAGTTGGTGTCCTGGAGCTTCTGGTGTGCGTCTGTGTGTTTCACACCCCAACTGCATCTTATCTTCTCACTCCATTGTTTTCCTGTCCCCAGTTTCTCAAATTACTTACCACAGTATTGTTCCACTTTACATATTTTTTTCAAGTCACTTCAATAAATTGTTTTTGGACGGACATTCAGACAGGGAAGTCACACCCACATTAATTGTTGGGGGGACTGAAGGGGCAGCATGCTTCATGAGAACATTCAGTTTGGTTAAAATAAAACAAGAACAATAATAACCGTAACCAAAATAACAGAAACTGCGAGACACTTTCTTCCTCCATTTTCATGGTTATGATCGGATCTGATCAAGCAGGGGTGAGAGAGGAGGAAGTGAAGCCACTGTCCCTTTCCTCTGTTCTTTGGGCTGACTCTGCAAAGAAACTTGTTGGAAATGCAAATTCTCAAGCTCCATTCTAGGCCTACTGACAGGACTGGCTTTACTATATATATGGGGCCCAGTGAAAAATGAACAGGCAGGGCCCCAACTTAAAAAATAATTAAGAATTTCAAGATGGTGAGAGCAGATCATTAAGCCAAATGTGGGCTTCTTCTAAGTGTGGGGTCCTCTGCGACTGTACAGGTTGCCCCCCCACCTCCCCGCCATGAAGCTGCCTACTGAAAGGGAATGTCTGGACATGGGGCTAGCAAACTATATTTCAAAAAGCTCTCCAGGTCATTTTGATGCATGGGAAGTTTGAGAACCTCGTATACCAAACCAACCTTCTCTTCCTCAAGCTATACATGCGACCGCAGGTCAAGGATCTACTATGCCAAATCAGGAGAGACACCACAAAGAATGGCCCAAACCTCTGCACTGGCTGGCAGGGGTGGTAAATGGAGTGGTCTTGACCTTGAGGTGATTGGGACCACAGCTGAGTAAAGGAGGGAGAGTGTGCCCATACCAGGGAGCTCCGTCAGCAGGGTCCAGATCACTGAATGGAGTTTGGTTATTGATCAGAACGTGTTGAGGTGAGAAGGGGACAGGAGAGGCCAACCTGCCTTTCTCTGCCCTTCTCGTACGTTCTCCTAAGTCAAGCCATCAAAGTGACTGCAGCTGGGGCCAGTGGGGTGGTGGCCATAGTTGCCTAAGAACCCCTAATCCAAGATCTGTCTCTCCACGTGAGAGCCCACCAATGAAAACTATTTTATTCACACCTCAGGATTCTCACTACAACATAGGCAGCTCAGAGTTTTAAGAAATTTTTGTGTCATTTCATTGCTTTAGCATTAAATCTATTGGAAGAAAAGTCTAGGACTCCCGTTTGGGGATCTCTGAAAACATAAGCTAAGCAGCCACCAATGTCTGCTTCAGGATTTGCCTCTAAGATGATTCCACTCCATGAAGACAATTTGAACTTCAGTGCTCCAGATAAAGGCAATAAAATATTCATGTATTAATGTATATAAAATATGGACTCTAACCAGTGATTCACTAGATGAGAATAGTTTAAAAGACACAGTGGCCTCATTGTATGTCTTGGGGTGTGATGGGTTTGAGGTTGGAAATCTGGTGGATGGGTTGCCCGTTGACATGGGCTTGCTCCCATGAATGGATGGATTCCTCATGAGACCTGCCAACCCCAGGATCATCCGCAGCATGCATGGCTACTCTCAGCTAACCCACGAAGCATGAGATGGACATGGAGAGTGAATCGCTTTCTCACCCTTAGCTGGTCCCTCCATGTCAGGGTGTAAACACACTGGCAGGGCACTGCGGGCAGGCCTGCCCTGCAGCCGGAGGCACAGAACTCGTTCTGTGGATAAATGGAAAACTCCGGTTCAATCACCGGATGTGGCTGGCCCACCTCCCGGAGGAGCTATGCCAGGGAGAAACATCCGTGGAGATTGCAAACTTGCGTTGGCTTCATTCTTGGCTCAACTGATAAACCTCAGTCTGTTGGAAGGCAAAGCACAGAACCATCTCAGACGTTATGAATGGAACTGGGAAAGGAATCCACTGCCACAGCAGCTCTGGATTGATGGGGGCTTTTCCCATGAATCAAACTCAGTTCTGCAAAGCATCCCTTACGCAGAATCCTAGGGACAAAGGCACCCTGCCCCGAGGAGAAGCAGGCATGGATCCAAACTCCCTACCGGGAGATGAAAGTAGCTCCCTGGCATTAGAACTTGCCCAGGGCTTTGGTGAAATTGCTCCACTCATTTCTAGCTTGTAAAGGGTGTCCCAAAATTCACGCAAGATTTGAATTTTGGGTGAGCATTAACAACAACAACAACAAAAAGTAAAAGCCTAATTCGACTTGGTTTATTGAATCAGATCTAATATCTGTTGCCCTTTGATTTCAATCCCTTCAATTTGATAAGCATCACCAAGTACCAATGATGGCCCAGGAGCAGGGACAATGAAGACCAATGAAGACCACGGCTTTGCGTCTGTGCCAGCAAAGCCATGGAGGCCATTGACCCAATGTGCTATTCCATACATAACCCTATACTGTATACTTTATGAATCAATAAAAATTACAATTTTTAATTATAAACCTGTGTTTTCTATCAAAATTACTTCTTGCGTGAATTTTGGGACACCCTTTATTAAGTCTTTCCTAATAGTCCTGGCACATGGAAGCATTGATGAGAGGAAAGAGAAAACAATGATGACTTTATTCATTTTATTTCTAGTATGCCTCATAAAACATCTCCCAATCGATATTTTGCCAGTCTGTAAAGGAGCTGTGAAGCACAGTAAGGTGCCGGAAGAAAGAGGTGATGTGATAAATTCCCCTTCCATCTTGAATTGCCTTTCCACAGACGGTACATTTATACTTTTTTTGGAATTTTCCATCATGGAATTCTCTATTCCATATATGTTTTTCCTGTAATTGGCTAAAAAGGCTTTCTGGAATGGAGTGTATTGTGTGTGTGTGTGTGTGTGTGTGTGTGTGTGTGTTTAATGCTTCATAATTTCCAATGAATGGAACATGACAGTTGACGTCACCACCTACTGCCCGTCAATAAGATTCATTGCTCTACTGGTAAAGCCCAATTTCTTGTCTCTGAAAATTTCCTGAGAACTGTTTTGATCTTTACAAATCCTAGTAAAAGGAAAACAGAAATTATAGTCCATCTTTGAACACCCATGGTTTTGTGGAAGAAGACCTTTTGAATGACAATCCCTGAAAGATTAAAGTAAATATTTATTTGACAATTTACATGTGTTGCCTTTAAATTATGAGAAGGCCTAATATTCCTCCATATCATGAAGATAGTTATTATTCAATAGGAGAAACATCTAACTCAACAAAAAAATTACTTTCCAGTTCTGAAATTTTATCCTTTGAGGCAACTATGGGTCTTCACCCATGGTCCTGATTGGCTGGTCACTGGTTTTGCTATTTGGGGGGGGGGGGGGCGCAATTTCAATAAAAACTCTGTGAAGGCTGCTAACAGAATCAAATACAATGAAATGTAAAAATATATAGTAAAGATTTGGCTCATATCGGTCTTCTCCCCAAATGCAGTTCAATTTGTTTTATTTTGATTTTGTTTCCAGTATACAGTAGGGAAAATGCTCTACTCAGCCCTGTATACTGTGAAGGTATATATGTTTTTATTTAATTTTTAATGATTAATACTTCCCAGAACATTAAAACAGTTGAAAAATTGAAAAGTAGGTACAAGTTATAATATTATATTAAGTTTAAAAGCTTTATTTATGCCCAAAGAAAATCTTATTGTTATTTTAATTTGGGTTAACTTAATTAAAAATTATTTAAAATTGGTACTTGGTCCAGAGAAATTTTCACATAGAGCAACCCTCTCAGTTGAAAATAAAATAAACAAAGACGTATATTCATAAAACATTATTGATGGCTTGTTTTCATTTAAGCCAGGGTACCTTTTGCTTCAGGCTCCAGTATTAGCTTGGCCTGGCACAAGTCTTTTAAATTTTTTTGATATTTTGCTCATCATAGATATTTGGCATTAACTTTGATTTAAAAATATTATATTTCAATATTGTTTATCTTTTTATTTTTGTATTGATTTCAGAGAGGAAGGGAAAGGGAGAGAAACATCAATGATGAGAGAGAATCATTGATCAGCTGCCTCCCGAACACCCACTACTGGGGATTGAGCCCGCCACACAGGCATGTGCCCTTGACCGAGAATAGAACTCAGGACCCTTCGGTCTGCAGGCCGATGCTCTAGCACTGAGCCAAACTGGCTAGGGCTCAATATTGTTTATCTGGTGAGTGAGTTTTTTTAGCATTCCCTTAAATTTTGCACCTCGGTGAGTGCCTGCCTGCCTTTGCTCACCCTGGTCCCAGCCCAGATATGACACCTTGTTCTGTTGCAAATGCCTGTATTCCACGTACCCTGTCCTCCTCTGATAACCTTCCGTTATCCCCCATTTCCTTACATCCCTAAATCCAAGGAGGGGCTTTTAGTTTAAGTATCTTTGAAGAAAAGAGCATATCATTCTAATGAATATACCAGACAAGCAATTTTAAAACCTAAAGTCTTCATTGTTAGTAATAGAAATGTCTTTTCTCCCTTTGGCATTATGTTTCAGTCAACGCCAAAAATGTAAGCAGACAAGCAGGAGAAAAATAATGGATCCTCCTTTCACTCCGCCAATTCTATTGTTGCATAAAGAAGAGAAAAACTCCCACCAAAACAAAACATTAACTTCCCAAGCACCACCGACTGTTTGATATTTCAAGACAGAAGTTGTAATAAATCTGTTCTTTTTCTTGGTTCTACACTCTTTAGAAAAGTTACTTTTCCACTCCAAATCTTGTGCAGTTTTCACGTGGGGCACAGGCATCCGAAGCCTTTTTTTAAAAAAAATATATTTTATTGATTTTTTTACAGAGAGGAAGGGAGAGGGATAGAGAGTTAGAAACATCGATGAGAGAGAAACATCGATCAGCTGCCTCCTGCACACCCCCTACGGGGGATGTGCCCGCAACCAAGGTACATGCCCTTGACCGGAATCGAACCCGGGACCCTTCAGTCCGCAGGCCGATGCTCTATCCACTGAGCCAAACCGGTCAGGACTAAAGCCTTTTTTAAGGTATATGTGAACTGGTGGCAAAGAACAGAAGCTTCAAGAAAAAATCCAGCAACAAAGGGACCAGAATCAGACCCGGGACCCTTCAGTGCACAGGCCAACACTCTATTCATTGAGCCAAACCAGCTAGGGGGTGGGCTGTCTTTAGACACTGCACACAACTTAACGTGGATGGAGTCTCTCTTATGCCATATTGCCTTCATAGGTTGCTATCTGCTGGGTAGCAAGGTAAAATCTAGTGATGCCCACGTCTTTGGTAAGTAGTTGTACATGAAGAAAATGGTGAAACTTGAAGTGACATGATAGTAATCAGTAGCATTTATTTAAAAACATATACTGCCCTAGCCAGTTTGGCTCAGTGGATAGAGCGTCAGCCTGTGGACTGAAAGGTCCCGGGTTTGATTCCAGTCAAGGGCACATGCCTGGGTTGTGGGCTCGATCCCCTGTAGGGGACATGCAGGAGGCAGTTGATCAATGACTCTCTCATCATTGATGTTTCTATCTCTCTCTCCCTCTCCCTTCCTCTCTGAAATCAATAAAGAAATATATTTAAACCAAAAAAAAAATAAAAACATATACTATTCTAATAGCACAACTCTATAAAGTTTTTATCTGTAGTTTACAGATGAGGAAACTGAGAAAGAGAGAGAGATGAATTTATTCATCTAAGACCACACAGCTAATAGCAGTGGAACAAAGACTTGAACTCAGGCCACCTGGCTCTGCATCCAAAGCTTGTCAGCAGCATGTTATTCCATTCAGGGCTGTGCTATTGATGGATAATGGACATACCAAGGTAGCCAGCACCATCTGGCAGCTGGGTTACTATCATTCGTTACCACTGTGGTCTACCATTATCATGGATTTATGATGTGGAGTATTGGTTCCCCTCCTTTGTCAACACAAAGACCCCTTTTCAATGTCAAAATTCACCCCCTGTGACAGGAACTATGTCGTGTCTATTGCGGTGGATCTAAGCCAGAGATTCGCACCCCTGGCTGCTCAATAGAACCACCTGGGGAGTTTTTTAAAATCCCAATGTCCACACTTCTCTCCAGAACAAACGAGTCAGAATCTCTAGGGGTGGTGCCGGGTGGACTTCTTCTTCAAGCTCCCGGGCGGTTCCGATTGGGCAGGCAAGTCTGAGCCCTGATGGCCCAGCACATCTCGTTTTGTACTCCATGCCATCTTTAATCACACACCTCCTATTATTTTGACCCTTGTCGGCCTCCTTCTAAAGGGTGTCCCAAAATTCACGCAAGAAGTAATTTTGATAGAAAATACAGGTTTATAATTAAAAATTGTAAATTTTTAAATTGATTCATAAAGTATACAGTATAGGGTTATGTATGGAATAGCACAGCGGGTCAATGGCCTCCATGGCTTTGCTGGCACAGACGCAAAGCCGTGGTCTTCATTGGTCTTCATTGTCCCTGCTCCTGGGCCATCATTGGTACTTGGTAATGCTTATCAAATTGAAGGGATTGACATCAAAGGGCAACAGATACTAGAATCTGATTCAATAAACCAAGTAAAATTAGGCTTTTATTTATTTTTTGTTGTTGTTGTTAATGCTCACGCAAAATTCAAATCTTGCGTGAATTTTGGGACAGCCTTTACAAGTCTGTGAGCTCCTGAAGTCCAGAACACATCTTGATGTTTGCAGCTTTCGCTGCTCAAAGTGTGGATCACAGCATCATCTGGGAGCTTGAGAGAAACCGGATTCTCAGATTCCCTCCCCCACACCTACCGGTTCAGAAAGAGCATTTTAACAAGATCCCTGCTGACCTGTGCGCGCAGGAAAGTCTGAGAAGCTCGCATTTAAGGCAGGAACAGACTCCCTACAGCTTGAGGGATATGATTCTCAAGCCTCAAAAGGCCATTAAATAGAAATGTCTATTTATTAATTCATGTATTTTCCCTTTATGCCATCATTATCGACTTTCTGGGCTGTGTCTTGGTCTGTACGTTGAAGAGAAAAACACTCTCTTCTCCTCCTTACTAAGTCTTCTCCATGTTTCCTGTTGGGTAATGCCAGCCTCTGCCAACCACAGAGCTCCGCGAGCTCCCCTTTTCCCTGGAAGCCCGACACTCACCTAAGATCTTGCTCTAGACCAGCGGTTCTCAACCTTCCTAAGGCCGAGACCCTTTCATACATTTCCTCATGTTGTGGTGACCCCCAATTTCATTGTTACAAACTGAACATCATGAAAGCATAGTGATTAATCACAAAGACAATATGAAATTATATATGTGTTTTCCGATGGTGTTAGGCGACCCCTGTGAAAGGGTCATTCGACCCCCAAAGGGGTCACGACCCACAGGTTGAGAACCGCTGCTCTAGGGTCAGCCTGCCTCGACTTTACAATTCTCATTTTCACAGGGATAGCGAAAAGAAGACACTAGAGTAAAGAATAAAAGGT
Organism: Myotis lucifugus; assembly: GCF_000147115.1. Taxonomy (NCBI): domain Eukaryota; kingdom Metazoa; phylum Chordata; class Mammalia; order Chiroptera; family Vespertilionidae; genus Myotis; species Myotis lucifugus. The sequence goes on along the minus strand of NW_005871556.1, from coordinate 483,215 downwards.
TCATTTCCTGGCATTTCTATGCAAAGAACATACTTGAAAAACACATAAAAATAACTATTTATCAACCATCCTTCAAAGTCTAATGCCATATAACAACAGAAAATTGGCAAGTCAAAACCAGTGGTTGTTTTAGGTGTGTTTTCTAGCTGCCCCCGCAGAGTAGCCACGAAATGTTACAAATGCAGCTTAATGAGCGACTCGCAAGTAGAAGCGCCCTCTGATATGTTCTCTTGCGCAGAGAAGGGAAGCAAGCGAGTTCATTAAAATTCCGGTGATGCGAGTTACACTGTGAAGAAAAGCCATGTGATCTTTCAAATGAGAACTTCTACCTGGATGACAGTTCCAATTCTAGGAAATTTTGAAGTGAACCTAATTCTCTGATGTGAAAAGCAAGACCGTGAAATGCCAGCCAATTTGTGTAATTGGAGGGCACTTTTACTCACTCGCACCTCTTGGGCCTTGAATTGGGCAGAATATCTTCCTTCTACCACAGGCCCGATAATGATCAGCATAGAGACGGCTTTTCAAAAGTGCACTTGAAAGGGTGAGCCAATTAAAACTGCTCCCGGCGCTGCAGGAGCGAGGCAGCTGGATTTAGCAGAGCTATTAGTGTGATGACCCAGGAACGAAGGAGGCCTGAGCAGCCCAGAATTCCTTTTCACCAAATTTCTCTCAAGAATATAATATTTTTGTATATGAAATAGTTTTAAAGGAAAATTAACACATCAAATTTGGCGTCAGCATAAAGGGACCATTTCACATGTGTTGATGTTTCTAAGATATCATTGAATAGGATATACCAGTGGTCGGCAAACTCATTAGTCAACAGAGCCAAATATCAACAGTACAATGACTGAAATTTCTTTGGAGAGCCAAATTTTTTAAACTGAAACTATATAGGTAGGTACATTGTTATTCACTTCATTAGGGTACTCCTAAGGCTTAGGAAGAGCCACATTCAAGGGGCCAAAGAGCCGCATGTGGCTCGCGAGCCGCAGTTTGCTGACCACAGCGATATACCATTATTTTATATACATTTAAGAAAGAAAAAATGCTATGAATTAAATTAGGACATGCCATTGATTACAGGGTGAATCTCAACCTCAGAGATGATAAAACATTGGGGAAAATGTGTTATAGAATTGTTGAAATTTCGTAGACTAAAAGCACAACATAAATGATACTTTCATGAGAGATTAACAACTTTTTCTTTTTTGTTATTCCTCATCCGAGGATATTTTTCCATTGATTTTTTAGAGTGAGTGGAAAGGAGGGAAAGCCACAGAGAAACATTGATGTGAGAGAAACATATCGGTTGGTTGCCTCCTGCATGAGCCCTGACCAGGCCCCAGACTGGGGAAGAGCCTGCAACCGAGGTACGTGCCCTTGACCAGAATCAAACCCGGGACCCTTTGGTCCGCAGGTTGATGCTCTATCCACTGAGCCAAACCGGCTAGGGCAGTGGTCGGCAAACTGCGGCTCGCGAGCCACATGCGGCTCTTTGGCCCCTTGAGTGTGGCTCTTCCACAAAATACCGACTTCTGCGCATGGGCCACGAAGTTTCAATCGCACTGTACGTGCGCGCCCGCATGTGGTATTTTGTGGAAGAGCCACACTCAAGGGGCCAAAGGGCCGCATGTGGCTCTCGAGCCGCAGTTTGCCAACCACTGGGCTAGGGCAACAACTTCTTCTGTCACAAATGTAAGGCTGGGGGTCATGGTGGCAACATCGCTCCTGGTAATGGATGCCATATTACTCCTTAACTGGATTTGACAAGTGCTCAATACCCCCATATCCTCTGCCTCTGTAGCCAATGGTTTCAATGAATCAGAAGATCTGACTAATGTAAAATTCCAGTGCTCCTGGTTTGGGGCAAAAATGGTGGCAACGCAGCCCACAGCACGGCTTGCATTTGACTCATTGCAACTACAGTGCACATGGAGACCAGCGTGTATTTTCATCCAAAGGATGCCAGCTAGAGAGGGTGGGGGAGTCAAGACGGTGCCTACCGTAATTTCAAATGGCACCTGGGCCTGGCTGAGGCCTGTCTGGCGGTTTGGTGATGCGTCACTCGTGCTGGTAAATTACACGTCAGACGCATGCAGGCTCAGCCGTATGGGTCCCTAAGAACAGTTATCAGAATTCTGCAAGGAATCACTAATGTGCCTCCTAGTCAGCCCCTGGAGCTTCTTGCCAGGGACTTGGTGCTTTTTTTTTTGCTGTTAAACACAGTCCAAAGGACGTCAAGGGACTAGAAAAAGCCAAACATGAAAATGAAAAAAATCCTGTCAGGCAGTTCCTAATGCAATAAGTGGATCGGCGAGGCTGAAGCAGTTTCTAGTGAGGTGGGCTGATCAGCTGTGCCAGTTGCCAAAATGCCACTTCAAATCACCCTGCATAGTTATGTAAACTTTTGTTTTTTTAAAAAATATATTTTCTTGATTTTTTTACAGAGAGGAAGGGAGAGGGATAGAGAGTTAGAAACATCCATGAGAGAGAAACATCGATCAGCTGCCTCCTGCACACCCCCTACTGGGGATGTGCCCGCAACCCAGGTACATGCCCTTGACCGGAATCGAACCTGGGACCTTTCAGTCCACAGGCCGACGCTCTATCCACTGAGCCAAACCGGTCAGGGCTATGTAACCTTTTCTAACTCTTCCGAAACGGAAGGAGAAATCGCCAAGCGGCTGGAGGAACTGGCATACTCACGAGGATTGGGAGGCCTTCCTTCTGAGCAAATAGTCCACCACGTCCGGGTCGGTCTGCAGCAGGCTGACCAGCACCTCGTTCTGCAGATCCGGGGGAACCTGGAGGGGCCAAATGTTGAGGCATCAATAAAACCATTCCAGAAAGAGGCCAGCCATGCCGCTGGCAGCTCCATTAGGGCAGAACACAGAGCCTTAAGAGTGTAAGAGAACAGAATGACTGGTTGGTTAAAACCAAGTCGACGCCAACCCTGACCGCTAGTTGAATTCTTAGGGCAAACTGGATGATTACCAAATAGTCATATTGAGTCCAAATTGTCACTTCACTGATGCCTGGAGAGACAGTCTGATCACTTGGCTACCTCTGTTGTTCAGACTAGATTTTTCTTGGCTTTGAATCAGAAAAAGACTGTAGTTCAGAGACATGGTGTTCGTAATTTATTGTCCAAGTGGGGACACTTTCTAGGATTCATATTCATATTTATGCCCAGACAACAGGCATAAATGACAACTGTCTTGGGCAGTTCTGGAACATGTAATCAGTTTATTAAGAAGACAGGTCCTTGAGCCAGACTGCTTGTGTTTGAGCCCTAGTTCCACTTACTAATTGTGGGACCTTTGGCCAGGTACATAACCTTCCTACATTTCTGTTTCCTCGCCTGTAAAATGGGGATACTAATAGCATGTACCACAAACAGTTGCTGTGGAGATTAAATGACTTCTTATATGTTGAGGACTTCGAACGGTACCTGGCAGATAGTAAACACTGAAAAAATGCAGACTACTACATCTGCACATGCCATTTTATTATTCAGTGCCTGTCTTCACGCCTTTCTTGCATCCTGGCCCATTAACAGCTACATTTCTTGCTTCATTATCTGACAAGGCCTTCGCTAGAGTTCGAGATGAATGCCCCATGTTTTTCCAAGCCTAACCTACAGTGCATTAGAAAATGGCCTTATGATCCCAAATCACTCACATGGAAATGTTCTACAAGAAAAGACTGGCCCAGCTGGCGTGGCTCAGTGGTTGAGCATCGACCTATGAACCAGGAGGTCGGTTCGATTCCCGGTCAGGGCACATGCCGGGGTTGCGGGCTCGATCCCCAGTGTGGGGCGTGCAGGAGGCAGCCGATCCATGATTCTCTCTCATCATTGATGTTTCTATCTCTCTCTCCCTCTCCCTTCCTCTCTGAAATCAATAAAAATATTTTTTAAAAAGAAAAGACTGAACTCAGCTCTAATGGGTTTCTATGCTGTAGATGCTGGTAGCTCAACCAAAGGAAATTCAAACTATTGAGAGAAAAATGTTCAGTCTGATTCTCTCAGATGTGGGCTTAGAGATAAGACTCTTAAGAACTGTGGGGTCAAGTCTTCAGAGAATAAGTGGTTGGTGGGAGAATTTGCCTCCTGCCTCTTGCAGAACTCAATTCTTCTTGAGTTTTGAGAAGCTGGAAACAATTTTATTAATGAAAACAGGGATGAGAAAGCAACAAAACAGCTTCTTTCTTTCATAAATCTGTTCCTCCTACTTTATCCTGAATCATTATTAATGCCATTGCCAAACCCTCGTCTCACAAATGCAACATCTGGGTCGCATTCAAGCTTCTCTGTCCTTTCCCCTCCCTGCTCAGAGTCAGGAGATCTCATCTCCATGATGCCCGTTACTTCCTTCCTCTGTCTTCCATTCCAACTGCAATGACTCAAGTTCAAGCCCGCATTGTCTCCCTGGAGTGGTCATCTGTTTCCAGCCCCCATTTCCCTCTTCTTACAACAGTTATACCCTAAGTTCCCTCTGGAGAACCAACTGTTCCCCAAGCCTACGCTCAAGGGCTCAAGGTGAAGTGTAACCTAGACAATGTTCTCACTGTCCTTTCCCCACCTGCTTCCTTTAATTCAATACATAAATATTCAGTGAGTGTTCACTGACCACCCAGCACTGGCACCTGGGATTCAGATACAAATCAAGCAGACAAGAATCTTCGTCTCTTAGAAGCTGACAATGAATATGAGGAGCCTGACATTAAACAAACAAAGCAGGGCACGGACCCCATGGAGAAAAGCAAAGCTAAGAAAGGCAGATGGCGAATTCTAGGGAGGGGAGTGCAATTTAAATAGCATAGTCAGGCCACAGAGAACCTGACTTTTAGCAGAGAACTGAAGTTGATGAAGCAACGGCAGAAAATCATTCCAAGCAGAAGGAAGAAAAAATCAGCAAGATCTGGAATCAGGAGCAGCAGGGAGGCTAGTGAGGTTGGAAGAGAGTGAGGGGAAGGAGGCTAGCGATAGGAAGTGGCTCAGGTAGCCAGGCCAGATGTTGTGGAGTTTACGGGTCTGATAAGGATTTCTGTTCTCAATCTAAGTGGGTGGAGAACCACTGGAGGTTTCGGGCAGAGGACTAACATGAATTGTCATCATTCTGGCTGCTGAGTTGATAATAGATTGCAGGAAAGCCAGAGTGAAGCAGGAAGTGCAGATAGGGACTGTTGATACATCTAGAAAGATGTGGAGTGTTGCACCAGAATGGTGAGCTGATGAGAACGATTTGGGTCTTGGAGATAAGTACAGACAGAGATGATGGCATTAGCTAATTTGTGGGTGGAGAGAGAAAAAGAGAGAAGGAGTAGGAGAAGGAAAAGAAGAAAGAATGACGTCAACATTTTGGGCATAGGAACCCGGAAGGATGGAGTTGCCATTGACTGGTCTAGAGAAGTGTAGGAGGAAGAGGCCAGGTCAAGATCAGGAGTGTGGCTTTGATACGATAAGGGTGAGGCCAGTGAGGCATCTGAATGAAGGAAAGATCTAGTAGGCAATTGGGAATAAAGACATGGGGTTCCGGGGGGAGGGTTGGGCTGGACATAGAAATTTGGGGGACACACACAGATGACATTTAAAGTTCTGTGACCACATGCAATGGCCTGGGAATAAGAATGAAATAAGGAAAGGGACAGGACTTTTAGGTCAAGGCTGAGAGATTCTATTCTCTTACTTCATTGAATAAATTAAACAAATAAAAGGACTGAATTTTTGCTGTAAATTTTTCAAATAACATGACCAACAGATAAGCATGCTCATATCAATTTTTCCAAGAGGTAATACCTAAAATGAGAAGAAAGGGAAAATGAGAAGAGAGAGTACTCAGTTTTTTAAAAAAATGAATAGCAAAGCAAAAAATCATAGAGGCCCAAAATTACATGAGCAAATTATTAAATATATGTGTGTTTTCATCCAGTTAGTTTAATTTTAAAATTTCTATGCTTAGACTAGGTAGTAAATTTTTTTGCTCCAAGCACCGATGCATTCCTACCAAAAAATAAGCAACTAGCATGCATGTCCTTCTCAATAGTGGTATCACAATATTTATTCTTTCAGAGTATATGGTGGGTCTAATAGTAAATTAACTTGGCTACATAATTAGAATAGCTAACAGGAAGTATCATTATTTAAAAAATAACTTTCGCCCTGACTGGTTTGGCTCAGTGGATAGAGCGTCGGCCTGCGGACTCAAGAGTCCCAGGTTCGATTCCGGTCAAGGGCATGTACCTTGGTTGTGGGCACATCCCCAGTTGGAGGTGTGCAGGAGGCAGCTGATCAATGTTTCTCTCTCATCGATGTTTCTAACTATCTTTCTCCCTTCCTCTCTATAAAAAAATCAATAAAATATATTAAAAAAATAACTTTCCATAAATTTTGTTAAACTACCCTGTAATTCAAAATTTTCACTCATTCAACTAGGCCTGATTGCAAACCAATTGTAATTGTTGAGATTTGTTTTATGTATTATATGTGACTTTTACTTGGTAATTAATGCAAATAGGAAGGGTTTGTGCTATAAGTCTATCTATAATTTCTTTTTTTTTTAATTTTTTTTTATTGCTTAAAGCATTACAAAGGGTATTACATATGTGTCCTTTTTTTCCCCGCCCTTGACAGTACCCCGGCTTCCCCTACCCCCCAGTGTCTTATGTCCATTGGTTATGCTCATATGCATGCATACAAGTCCTTCGGTTGATCTCTTACCCCCCTCCCTCCTGCCCCCCAACCCTCCCTGGCCTTCCCGCTGCAGTTTGACACTCTGTGTGAGGCAGCTCTGCCTCTGTATCTATTATTGTTCAAAAGTTTATAATGGTCTTTATTATCCATGAATGAGTGAGATCATGTGGTATTTTTCCTTCATTGACTGGCTTATTTCACTTAGCATAATGCTCTCCAGCTCCATCCATGCCATTGCAAATTGTAAGAGTTCCTTCTTTCTTACAGCAGCATAGTATTCCATCGTGTAGATGTACCAAAGTTTTCTAATCCATTCATCTACTGATGGGCATTTAGGCTGTTTCCAGATCTTAGCTATGGTGAATTGTGCTGCTATGAACATATGGGTGCATATATCCTTTCTGATTGGTGTTTCTGGTATAATTTCTTTCTAAAAGACCCAGGATACCATTTTGGCTTGGAGATACTATTTACAAATGAATAAAAAGACATAGTTAAAAAATGTGCATCCATGTACCACAAGAAGGGTAGCTAATAGTTTCCTATTATTATGTAAGGCTGACCACAGTGTACATAATCCATTATTTTAATTAATTTATTTATAGCTCATCTTGTTACAAAATGATTTAAAGCAGCTTCAAAGATTAATATGGCCCTGGCCAGGTTGCTCAGCTGGTTGGAGGGTTGTCCCGTGCACCAAAAGGTCGCATGTTCAATTCCAGGTCAGGGCATATACCAAGGTTTCGGGTTTGATCCTGGTCGCATGCAGGAGGCAACCGATCAATGTTTCTCTCTCACATCAGTGTTTCTCCTTTTCTATCTCTCTAAAATCAATTTTAAAAAAGGAATGGTTCAGAAAATCGGGGCCAGTGGGAAAATGAGTATAAATAATTTGAAATGATACCTGGAGCTGCGTTAGTATTCGGTCAACAGTATCCACTGCTGTTTTCCCAATAATACCTCTAATTTTTGTATATATTTGCACATTTCACTGCCTCTTATTTAATAACAATTTCAAGCGAATTGCTCAGTTAAATTGGATGAGCATTCATTTTCTATTAATTTAGACACTTAATCCAGACAGAAGTAAAAGGAATAACTTGATAGGAAACAAGAGCTAACAGTCAGTAATAGCCAGGTAGATTGTTCCTATATGTATTCCTTCTCAGGAATTAGGATGCTGTTGAAAAAGTGTCTTACTAAGAGTTGATAGCCCCTGAGGTCCAGTTTTGGCTCTGCTGCTTGTAATGAATGTAAACTTGGACACATGAACCATCTTCTGTAGAATTCTGTTCCAGCATCTGAAAATCCAGGCCTAGCCTATCTGTCCTTTACGGAGGTGTTACGGGGATCAAAAGGGCTAACAAAGCCCTAGCTGGTTTGGCTCACTGGATAGAGCGTTGGCCTGGGGACTGAAGGGTCCCAGGTTCGATTCCGGTCAAGGGCATGTACCTTGGTTGCAGGCACATCCCCAGTAGGGGGTGTGCAGGAGGCAGGTGATTGATGCTTCTCTCTCATCGATGTTTCTAACTCTCTATCCCTCTCCCTTCCTCTCTGTAAAATATCAATAAAATATATATTTTTTAAAAAAGGGCTAACAGATTTGAAAGTAGCTTACCAACTGTAAAGAGGTTTAGAGTCACAATATTTTATTAGAAATAGACAAAATAATTAATAAATTAAACACAAGAAAAAAATACAAGCAGATAACCTGGAGGCGGCCAATATTTGCTTTGCAATTTCCTTCTTGACTAACTCACTCATTGCTGCCTCCTACCCTGTGTGCTCACAGAGAAGCATCACTTTCTCCTCTTCTGCTTAACACTTCCGGTGGGGAACCAAGTTACAGGATTTTCTCTTGATATGTCTCTGCTCCTAACCTCCCCCTGAATTTTTAGAATTATATTTTGTGACTTTCTAAAAATATATTTTATTGATTTCATAGTTGGAGAGAGAGAGAGAGAGAGAGAGAGAGAGAGAGAGAGAGAGAGAAGGAGAGAATCACTGATTGGCTGTTTCCTGCATGCCCTCTACTGGGGATGGAGTCCAAAGCCCGGGCATGTGTCCTGACCAGGAATCGAACCATGACCTCCTGGTTCATAGGTTGACACTCAACCACTGAGCCACACCAGAGGGCCATTTTGTGACCTCTTGGCCCCTCAACTGCAATGGTCTTAAAACCAGACTCTGTGTAGCTTCTCCCTTCTGGTTCCTTCTCTTCCATCAGACCTCAAGTCTTTGGGTTTGGTCACAACATTAGAAGATAAATTTCCAGGAGTCAGGGATTACCTGACTTGTCTATCTGGAACTGACACAGAGGTTGCAGTTTTGTCCTAAGGTTGTAGTTCCGTCAGCTAGCCTCCTCTGCAGCTAGGGCAAGATCACGTGTGTCAGTCCTGACCAAGGTACCCCAAGGTGGGTCTTGCAGGAGATTTTGGAAAAGGTTCCCCTCCATATTGCAGAGAGATATAGGAGAGGAAACACCTCCATCACTAGAGGTGATGTTGGCTGCAAGAGAGGCTGGAAATGACTGCAGAATATTGCCGCTGAAGATGGAAGAGCAGAGAGAGTAGAAGTGTGAGTAAGCTGCTAAAACTGTGTCCCCGGGGCTTCCGATTAAGCAAGATAATAAACCCTGATGTTTTCAGTCACTTACAGTTGCTTTTTCTCCCTCGTGCAGTTAAATGCTTCCTAAATAATGCCTCTCTCTCCCCCCTTGGCCTCTCTACTCTTTTCTCTCCTGAAGCCCCTACCTGTACACCCATGACCCTTCACCCACTTAATAAATATTATGCTTTCAGGACACAGGCCATGGTGGTGTTTTCCACCCAATGGATGCATAATGAATGTTGTAGAAATGGTTATAAATAATAAAAAGTAACCCAGGATTATTTGGCTTCATGTTGTACACTGCCTTTGCTACTTTTGTCTAGGTCAGTGGTTCTCAACCTGTGGGTTGCGACCCCTTTGGCGGTCCAACGACCCTTTCACAGGGGTCGCCTAAGACCATCCTGCAGATCAGATATTTACATGACGATTCATCACAGCACCAACATTACAGTTATGCCATTTTCATTCATCCCATTCCACAACAGTTTGTCTACCTCTTCAATTGCCTGTAATTGTTGTTTGGAGAGCATTTTCACACCCTTACCAACATTGGTGCTCTCGAAGGCTTCTGCATGTTTTAAAATTGTGCCAATCAGATGTGGCCAGCAACAAAAACATTCTCTGTTTGTGTGTTGCATGAGAGATGCTTTGTGTCAGGCAGAGGTATCAGCATGAAAGGGTTGTCTAGTCAAGAACTGAAGATTTATTCCACAACTGGTACAGTTTTTCCTTGAACAACTACATCTAGAACCAACTTATTTGATATTGGAGATATTAGAGAACCGAGTTTGACTGCAACTGTTTCACTGATGGTTCACTACATGTTACAGGTGCAGCAGACCAAGGTAGTATATTAGTAATAAGGGAAATTGGGTATGGGGTATATGGGTATTACCTTCACAATTTTTTGGTAAATTTAAAACCATTCTAAAATAAAACATCCATTAAAACAACACACAACATACCAGGCAATGGTAATATGTGGGGGATGGTAGAATGAACCACTGAAAGGATGGGGGCGTATGGGAAATGGCTTAGAGGAACCACAACCTCCCTGCCATATGCTGGACAGTCATTGAACTTGAGGACATGAGGGAGAGACAGGTCCATCTGGGAAAAACTTTAGGAGGTTCAAGGAAGCTCCCCTTTCTCTAACCAGAGCATCTGCGTCCTCTGCATCCTCTCCCACCTCCCCCTCCTGGATGGTCCAGCTGAGGCTTTGTGATGTCAGGCCTCACCATGGCAACCACTGACTACTGGCCAATCAGAGCTGAAGGGTGTGGCTCCTCATTGTCCTGGAGAGTATATATAGAGGCCAGGACCCTCACTTGGAGTAGGGCCTGTTGCTACAACAAAGCCAGAGTTACTAAGAAAATAGTGTAGACTAGTTTAGATAACGAATCTGACTCCAGCCACAAGGATGGACAAAGAAACTTCAAGAATAAAAGTGAATTTGAAGTGCGTTTCCCCACTCGATGAGCAGGAAAAGGAGAAGGTCAGACTACCCTACTCATATGCCTCCTCTTCCGCAATAATTCCTCACCCAAGATTCTGGCCTTGTGCTTTTTGGGCACAGACACTTCCTCATTCAATCCACTGTCAGTCTATTACAAGCCCTTTTCCCAACCATTTCCCAATTTCTTCCCCAAAGCCAATATCTTTCTGTGTTTAACTTGTTTCCCAACTAGATAAGGAAGATAATGAAGATGGTCAACTTGGTCCTTAAGCTGAATAAGTACAAGAAGGAGAGAGGCAGACAGAAGTACAGAATTCTGGTTCACTACAGGAAGGGACAAAAACCTCCAGTGAGCAAGCCACCAACTGAGGAAGAAGAAGTGCCGGAATGTTCTTCTACAAGTGATGCCCAGATGCCACCAGAAGAAGACCCTTAAGTGTGTAGCCTCTCTACAAAAAATGCTTAAGAAATGGGCATTAGAGATCAAAACATAAATGGTCTCCTTGAATAAATACCACGTGTGTGTAAAGCAAATGTGTTTGTATTTTTGTGTGTTCTCTGATGATGGGGAGGGAGCAAAGGAAGGGGCAGGTATGTGAGAAGGGAGGGACTGAGAATTCTACTAGTCTGTGCAACAGACCAGCCATTCCACAGTTAGCCAGACACTGAGAAGAAGGACAAGGTGAAGACTGAAGATGAATTTTTTTCCTTAACGTTTCATCATGCTGGCAAGGAGGGATAGAAGTTGTTGTTTCTGTTTCTGCTTGTGTTTGGAACTGGGGGGATGGTGGTGGTAGGGGTGATGGGGAACGGTGTTGTGTGAGGGTTGGCAGTGTGTATTAATGACTCTGATTTCCATTTTAGATGTTAGACTATTGACAGCTTTCAGCATCATTCTTTTTCTTTCCTGTCCGGCCAACATTTGGAGAAGGTGATAGAAAAGGAGTTTCTGATCATAGAATAGATACAAATATGTCTAAACTTAACCAGTAGAACAATTGTATTACCTCAATTTCCCATAGTCAAAGCACATATTGCCCTAAAATATTTTCTAGTGCATAATGGCAACCTGAACTAATGAAGAGCAAAATACATCTCCTGCCCTCATCATCAGCTTGACAAAATGTTACCCTGTGGACCTTTCCCTCTACTTATCAAATAACACATTTCACCCTTGTTAAAAAAGGACCCAATGTAAATGAAAAGAGGACCTTCACAGATAGACAATGAATTTCAGCTCCAAATGGACTACACATATCCAATAAATTTAACCTTTACAAATACTCTTTCTCCAACTTGCTGATGTCACTAAAACACACAGTAAATATTCAGTGAATCATAGCTAAATCAAAGAAAACTATGCAATATCATCCTAGTTAATAAGTTTTTAGAGTGCCTGAACTTCATAAAGGAATGAAAAGAAGAGCACACATGCTGGGAGGTGGCAGCAGCTGGGGAGAGGACAATGGGGGGAAAAGGAGACTTACATAATACTTTAAATAATAAAGAATGTAAATAATAAAAAGAAAAAAAAAGAAAAGAAGATCACACAGAAAATCAACATAGAGTACCTGAAAACTATCGAGGTAAGATTAGGAAACTGATCTTATTCAAACAGGCATTCTGACGACTTCAGAAGATATAATTGTTTCTACTGCTTCTGAATTTAACAGCCAAATTTTGACTAGCTCTTACCTGAGAAGTATGATTGGTGCCTCAGTGTGAATGTTCAGGACATTCATGTCCTGGTCACACCCATTAGGGATCCATATCTAATAGTATTAAAATTACTGATTCTACACAAAGAAACTGGTAAATAATTAGCAGTCATAGCAAAGTATTGGACTGACATGTTCTACTCAGTACCTATTTCAACAGACTGTAGCTACAGTTAACCTTCACCTGTAGAGATGTAATACACGTTTACCTGGGTACTCAGTAGGGTACCTCTCCTGTCCTGTTAAGTTTCATTATCTGTGTAGACAGTATCTTCACCACATCTATCTCTGCAAATTAGTCAGTTTAGCAAATGAACATAGAGTGTCAGGGGGCCTCCTTCAAGTAGTCCTCGATCGTGTTTCTCAACCTGGACATATCTGTGACTCTCAGATTGAATCATATGTCTCAGTTCCACAATAAGATGTGGCTGCCACTGTGTTTACCTTGTGAACAATTGTTGCGTCTTAAGCAGTTGTTGGTCCCCTTTCCATATAGAGCTCGGTTGGACAGCCTGTTCAATATACAAGTCTGTGGGGTAGTCACTCATGGAGGAAGAGTAGTTACTATGAGGGATGCTGATGTCACACACCTGAAAGCAGAAGAGTCACTAGGAACTAGCAAAATGCTTCTGCCTTTGCTGCCCACCTTTCTCTCTCTCTCTCTCTCTCTCTCTCTCACTCTCTCTCTTTCCACACACACACACACACACACACACACACGAACCTCATTCTCGGGGATCTAGAGCGAGACATCCCTGTCACCCCTGTGACAAATCCAAGCGATTAATTAAGTCCCTGCCATGGAGCATTCAGTAACCATGAAGGTACTGTCTAGGGTTGAGGTTCTCCGGAAGAAAAAGAAATCAATATGAGGAGAGCAGTGGAGAAAATCAGTGAACTGTATCCAGGAAACACACACATACACACCCCACATGCAACCTGGGAAGTGCCAGGTGTTGGAGTGAAGTGTGATAATTCATGTAGTTATTGAAATTTAAGTTTCGGTATTTAGTTCTTTGGGATTTAATTAATACATTTAAAATACTGAGTAATGTGCTGCTTTATTCAAACAGCCAAGGTAAGTAACGTAAGTGTCCATCAATAGATGAATGGATAAGGAAGATGTTCTACACACACAGATACACAAGCACCCACATCCCTTCTATGTGGAATATTAAACATAGAAACAGTCACACTCATTGAAACACAGAGTAAAAAGTGTTTGCCAGGGTCTGAGGGGCTGAGGAAGTAGGAAGAGCTTGATAAAAGGGAACCAACTTTCATCTATAACATCAATAACATCTGAGGATTTAATGTAAAGAACAAACAAACAAAAGTTTAAGGTTCTCTAAAACAAGAAGTCCAGAACACTGTACAGCCACGAGGATCCCCATGAGGCCTGACATGATGACTACATTTTAATACGGTATTTTGGATGGGATCCTGGGGCAGAAGAAGCACATTAAGTAAAAGTAAGGAAATCTTATAAAATGAAGACATCAATATAGTAGAACCTCACTTCTTGAACTTAGTTTCATTCGTAAGGTGTTTGAGAAGTGACTTGTTTACAAACCAAAATCAGCCCTAGCCAGTTTGTCGCTGTACATAGAGCATCAGCCTGTGGACTGAAGTTTCCCGGGTTCTATTCTGGTCAAAGGCACATGCCTGGGTTGTGCACTCAATCCCCAGTTGGGGGTGTACAGGAGGCAGCCAAACAATTATTCCAATATCACTGATGTTTCTCTCTCTCTCTCTCTCTCTCTCTCTCTCTCTCTCTCTGTCTACCTTCCTCTTTTGAAATAGAAATATAGAAAAAGAAAACAAAGTAATGTTTCCCATTACATATATATGTAAATTGAATGAATCCATTCCTGACATACGAATGATTCCGTTTTAACATTCTTAAATACAGTACTTGTAGCCAGTGCATGACATTCATGCATGGGGGAAGGGGGTTCCCCCTCAGCCCAGCCTGCACCCACTCTAATCGGGCACTCCTTGGGGATGTCAGACCACGGCAACCCAGCACTGACTGCAGGACCGACTTCCGGTCGGTCGTGCCTTCGGTCGTTACGGACCCTGGGTTTTTATATATTAGAGTATGTCAAAAGTACTGTTTAATCTAAAGAGAAACACTGGTTTTCTAACATTTATGGAACCACCCCGTGCTAGCCTTAAAGGAATCACATTCCGCCCTCCTTTCAGGGGGATCCTTCAGGAGGAACAGATGCAGCATCTTGGACGTTTCCCATATCATTGCCTCCCACATGCTGTCACAGGCTAACCACTGTTCATTCATCCCATTCCACAACAGTTTGTCTCCCTCTTAAATTGCTTGTGATTGTTGTTTGTGAGCATTTTCACTCCCTTACCGACATTGGTGCTCTCGATGGCTTCTGCACGTTTTAAAATTGTGCCAATCAGATGTGGCCAGCAACAAAAACATTCTCTGCTTTGTTTGTTGCATGAGAGATGCTTTGTGTCAGGCAGAGGTATCAGCATGAAAGGGTTGTCTGGTCAAGAACTGAAGTTTTGCCAAAACCAGTTTGGCTCAGTGGATAGAGCATTGGCCTGCGGACTGAAGGGTCCCAGGTTCGATTCCGGTCAAGGGCATGTACCTGGGTTGCGGGCACATCCTCAGTAGGAGATGTGCAGGAGGCAGCTGATCGATGTTTCTCTCTCATCGATGTTTCTAACTCTCTATCTCTCTCCCTTCCTCTCTGTAAAAAATCAATAAAATATGCCGAAACAGGTTTGGCTCAGTGGATAGAGCGTCGGCCTGGGGACTGAAGGGTCCCAGGTTCGATTCCGGTCAAGGGCATGTACCTGGGTTGTGGGCACATCCCCAGTAGGAGATGTGCAGGAGGCAGCTTATTGATGTTTCTCTCTCATCGATGTTTCTAACTCTCTATCTCTCTCCCTTCCTCTCTGTAAAAAATCAATAAAATATATATATATATATTTTTAAATATATTTTATTGATTTTTGTACAGAGAGGAAGGGAGAGAGATAGTTAGAAACATCAATTAGCTGCCTCCTGCACATCTCCCACTGGGGATGTGCCCACAAACCAAAACAGTTCAT
>NW_005871556.1:462997-467490 GCF_000147115.1 Myotis lucifugus | reverse complement strand
CCAACTTGTTTTGATATTGGAGATATTAGAAGAACTGAGTTTGATTGCAACTGTTTCACTGATGGATCACTACATGTTACAGTTGCACCAGACCAAGGTAAGATATTAGTAACAAGGGAAATTGGGTATGGGGTATATGTGTAATACCTTCGCAATTCTTCGGTAAATCTAAAACCATTCTAAAATAAAACATCCATTAAAACAACACACAACATACTAGGCAATGGTAATATGGGGGGATGGTAGAATGGACCACTGAATGGATGGGGGCGTATGGGAAATGGCTCAAAGGAAACACCACCTCCCTGCCATAGGCTGGACAGTCATTGAACTAGAGGACATGAGGGAGAGACAGGTCCGTCTGGGAAAACCTTTAGGAGGTTCGAGGAAGCTCCCCTTTCTCTAACCAGAGCATCTGAGTCCTCTGCATCCTCTCCCACCTCCCCCTCCTGGATGGTCCAGCTGAGGCTTTGTGATGTCAGGCCTCACCATGGCAACCACTGACTGTTGGCCAATCAGAGCTGAAGGGTGTGGCTCCTCATTGTCCTGGAGAGTATATATAGAGGCCAGGACCCTCACTTGGAGTAGGGCCTGTTGCTACAACAAAGCCAGAGTTACTAAGAAAATAGTGTAGACTAGTTTAGATAACGAATCTGACTCCAGCCACAAGGATGGACGAAGAAACTTCAAGAATAAAAGTGAATTTGAAGTGCGTTTCCCCACTCGATGAGCAGGAAAAGGAGAAGGTCAGACTACCCTACTCATATGCCTCCTCTTCCCCAATAATTCCTCACCAAAGATTCTGGCCTTGTGCTTTTTGGGCACAGACACTTCCTCATTCAATCCACTGTCAGTCTATTACAAGCCCTTTTCCCACCCATTTCCCAATTTCTTCCCCAAAGCCAATGTCTCTCTGTGTTTAACTTGTTTCCCAACTAGATAAGGAAGATAATGAAGATGGTCCACTCGGTCCTTAAGCTGAATAAGTACAAGAAGGAGAGAGGCAGACAGAAGTACAGAATTCTGGTTCACTACAGGAAGGGACGAAAACCTCCAGTGAGCAAGCCACCAACTGAGGAAGAAGAAGTGCCGGAATGTTCTTCTACAAGTGATGCCCAGACGCCACCAGAAGAAGACCCTTAAGCATGTGTAGCCTCTCTACAAAAAATGCGTAAGAAACGGGCATTATGAGATCAAAACATAAATGGTCTCCTTGAATAAATAACAGCGTGTGTACAAAGCAAATGTGTTTGTATTGTTGTGTGTTCTCTGATGATGGGGAGGGAGCAAAGGAGGGGGCAGGTATGTGAGAAGGGAGGGACGGAGAATTCTACAAATTTGGGCACCAGACCAGCCATTCCACAGTTAGCCAGACACGGAGAAGAAGGACAAGGTGAAGACTGAAGATGAATTTTTTCCTTAACACTTTATCATACTGGCAAGGAAGGAAAGAAGTTGTGGTTTCTGCTTGTACTTGGCATTGGGGGGATGGTGGTGGTAGGGGTGTTGGGGAACGGTGTTGTGTGAGGGTTGGGAGTGTATACTAATGACTCTGATGTTCATTTTAGATGTTAGACTATTGACAGCTTCAAGCCTCATTCCTTTCTCTTTCCTGTCCTGCCAACATTTGGAGAAGGTGATAGAAAAGGAGTTTCTGATCATAAAATAGATACAAATATGTCTAAACTTAACCATTAGAACAATTGTATTGCCTCAATTTCCCATAGTCAAAGCACCTATTGCCCTAAAATATTTTTTTAGTGCATAATGGCAATCTGAACTAATGAATAGTAAAATACATCTCCTGCCCTTAGCAGCAGCTTGACAAAATGTTACCGTGTGGACCTTCCTCTCTGCTTATCGAAGAACACCTTTCACCCTTGTTAAAAAAGGACCCAATGTAAATGAAAACAGGACCTTCACAGATAGACACCCATTATATAAGACCTAGTTAGAGAAGATATAACTGTTCCTACTGCTTCTGAATTTAACAGCCAAATGTGACTTGCTCTTACCTGAGAAGTATGATTGGTGCCTCAGTGTGAATGTTCAGGCCATTCATGTCATGGTCACACCCATTAGGGATCCATATCTAATAGTATTAAAATTACTGATTCTACACAAAGAAACTGGTAAATAATTAGCAGTCATAGCAAAGTATTGGACTGACATGTTCTACTCAGTACCTATTTCAACAGACTGTAGCTACAGTTAACCTTCACCTGTAGAGATGTAATACACGTTTACCTGGGTACTCAGTAGGGTACCTCTCCTGTCCTGTTAAGTTTCATTATCTGTGTAGACAGTATCTTCACCACATCTATCTCTGCAAATTAGTCAGTTTAGCAAATGAACACAGAGTGTCAGGAGGCCTCCTTCAAGTAGTCCTCAACCGTGTTTCTCAACCTGGACATATCTGTGACTCTCAGATTGAATCATATGTCTCAGTTCCACAATAAGATGTGGCTGCCACTGTGTTTACCTTGTGAACAATTGTTGCGTCTTAAGCAGTTGTTGGTCCCCTTTCTCTATAGAGCTCGGTTGGACAGCCTGTTCAATATACAAGTCTGTGGGGTAGTCACTCATGGAGGAAGAGTAGTTACTATGAGGGATGCTGATGTCACACACCTGAAAGCAGAAGAGTCACTGGGAACTAGCGAAATGCTTCTGCCTTTGCTGCCCACCTCTCTCTCTCTCTCTCTCTCTCTCTCTCTCTCTCTCTCTCTCTCTACACACACACACACACACACACACACACAAACCTCATCCTCGGGGTTCTAGAGCGAGACATCCCTGTTACCCCTGTGACAAATTCAGTCCCTGCCATGGAGCATTCAGTAACCATGAAGGTACTGTCTAGGGTTGAGGTTCTCCAGAAGAAAAAGAAATCAATATGAGCAGAGCAGTGGAGAAAATCAGTCAAGTGTATCCAGGAAACACACACATACACACCCCAGATGCAACCTGGGAAGAACCAGGTGTTGGAGTGAAGTGTGATAATTCATGTCGTTAGTGAAATTTAAGTATGGGTATTTAGTTCTTTGGGATTTAATTAATACATTTAAAATACTAAGTAATGGACGGCATTATTCAAACAGCCAAGGTAAGTAACGTTAGTGTCCATCAATAGATGAATGTATAAAGAAGATGTTCTACACACACAGATACACAA
Organism: Myotis lucifugus; assembly: GCF_000147115.1. Lineage (NCBI taxonomy): Eukaryota > Metazoa > Chordata > Mammalia > Chiroptera > Vespertilionidae > Myotis > Myotis lucifugus. The sequence goes on along the minus strand of NW_005871556.1, from coordinate 464,318 downwards.
GCACCCACATCCCTTCTATGTGGAATATTAAACATAGAAACAGTCACACTCATTGAAACACAGAGTAGAAACATGTTTTTCAGGGGCTGAGGGGTGGAGGAAGTGGGAAGAGCTTGATAAAAGGGAACCAACTTTCATCTATAACATCAATAACATCTGAGCATTTAATGTAAAGAACAAACAAACAAAAGTTTAAGGTTCTCTAAAACAAGAAGTCCAGAACATGTACAGCCAGGAGGATCCCCATGAGGCCTGACATGATGACTACATGTTAATACGGTATCCTGGATGGGATCCTGGGGCAGAAGAAGCACATTAAGTAAAAGTAAGGAAATCTTATAAAATGAAGACATCAATACAGTAGAACCTCACTTCTTGAACTTAGTTTCATTCATAAAGCTGTTTGAGAAGTGATTTGTTTACAAACCGAAATCAGCCCTAGCCAGTTTGTCGCAGTGCATAGAGCATCAGCCTGTGGACTGAAATTTCCCGGGTTCTATTCTGGTCAAAGGCACATGCCTGGGTTGTGCACTCAATCCCCAGTTGGGGGTGTACAGGAGGCAGCCAATCAATTATTCTGATATCACCAATATCACTGATGTTTCTCTCTCTCTCTCTCTCTCTCTCTCTCTCTCTCTCTCTCTCTACCTTCCTCTTTTGAAATAGAAATATAGAAAAAGAAAACAAAGTAATGTTTCCCATTACATACACATGTAAATTGGATGAATCCATTCCTGACATACGAATGATTCTGTTTTAACATTCTTAAATACAGTACTTGTAGCCCAGTGCATGAAATTCGTGCATGGGGGAAGGGGGTTCCCCCTCAGCCCAGCCTGCACCCACTCCAATCGGGCACTCCTCGGGGATGTCAGACCACGGCAACCCAGCACTGACTGCAGGACTGACTTCCGGTCGGTTGTGCCTTCGGTCCTTACGGACCCTGGGTTTTCATATATTAGATTATGTCGAAAGTACTGTTTAATCGAAAGAGAAACACTTGTTTTCTAACATTTATGGAACCACCCCGTGCTAGCCTTATAGGAATCACATTCCGCCCTCCTTTCAGGGGGATCCTTCAAGAGGAACAGATGTAGCATCTTGGACGTTTCCCATATCATTGCCTCCCACATGCTGTCACAGGCTAACCACTGTTCATTCATCCCATTCCACAACAGTTTGTCTCCCTCTTCAATTGCCTGTGACTGTTGTTCGTGAGCATTTCCACTCCCTTACCGACATTGGTGCTCTCGAAGGCTTCTGCACGTTTTAAAATTGTGCCAATCAGATGTGGCCAGCAACAAAAACATTCTCTGCTTTG
>NW_005871556.1:452231-462871 GCF_000147115.1 Myotis lucifugus | reverse complement strand
TGATGCTTCTCACTCATGAACTTTCTCACTCTCTATCTCCCTCCCTCTCTGTACAAAACTCAATAATATATACATACATATATATACATATATATATATATATATATTTTTTTAAATATATGAGAGGAATGGAGAGAGATGAGGAAGGGAGAGAGATAGAGAGTTAGAAACATCGATTAGCTGCCTCCTGCACATCTCCCACTGGGGATGTGCCGACAACCCAGGTACATGCCCTTGACCGGAATCGAACCCGGGACCCCTCAGTCCGCAGGCCGACGCTCTATCCACTGAGCCAAACCGGTTTCGGCAATAAAATATATTTTTAAAAAAATCAATAAAATATAAAAAAATAAAAAAATTAAAAAAAAAAACTGAAGTTTTATTCCACAACTGGTACAGTTTTTCCTTGAACAACTACATCTAGGACCAACTTGTTTGATATTGGAGATATTAGAGAACTGAGTTTGATTGCAACTGTTTCACTGATGGATCACTACATGTTACAGTTGCACCAGACCAAGGTAAGATATTAGTAACAAGGGAAATTGGGTATGGGGTATATGGGTAATACCTTCGCAATTCTTCGGTAAATCTAAAACCATTCTAAAATAAAACATCCATTAAAAACAACACACAACATACCAGGCAATGGTAATATGTGGGGGATGGTAGAATGGACCACTGAAAGGATGGGGGCGTATGGGAAATGGCTCAGAGGAACCACCACCTCCCTGCCAAATGCTGGACAGTCATTGAACTAGAGGACATGAGGGAGAGACAGGTCCGTCTGGGAAAAACTTTAGGAGGTTCGAGGAAGCTCCCCTTTCTCTAACCAGAGCATGTGAGTCCTCTGCATCCTCTCCCACCTCCCCCTACTGGATGGTCCAGCTGAGGCTTTGTGATGTCAAGCCTCACCATGGCAACCACTAACTGTTGGCCAATCAGAGCTGAAGGGTGTGGCTCCTCATTGTCCTGGAGAGTATATATAGAGGCCAGGACCCTCACTTGGAGTAGGGCCTGTTGCTACAACAAAGCCAGAGTTACTAAGAAAATAGTGTAGACTAGTTTAGATAACGAATCTGACTCCACCCACAAGGATGGACGAAGAAACTTCAAGAATAAAAGTGAATTTGAAGTACGTTTCCCCACTCGATGAGCAGGAAAAGGAGAAGGTCAGACTACCCTACTCATATGCCTCCTCTTCCCCAATAATTCCTCACCCAAGATTCTGGCCTTGTGCTTTTTGGGCACAGACACTTCCTCATTCAATCCACTGTCAGTCTATTACAAGCCCTTTTCCCACCCATTTCCCAATTTCTTCCCCAAAGCCAATGTCTCTCTGTGTTTAACTTGTTTCCCAACTAGATAAGGAAGATATTGAAGATGGTCCACTCGGTCCTTAAGCTGAATAAGTACAAGAAGGAGAGAGGCAGACAGAAGTACAGAATTCTGGTTCACTACAGGAAGGGACGAAAACCTCCAGTGAGCAAGCCACCAACTGAGGAAGAAGAAGTGCCGGAATGTTCTTCTACAAGTGATGCCCAGACACCACCAGAAGAAGACCCTTAAGCATGTGTAGCCTCTCTACAAAAAATGCGTAAGAAATGGGCATTATGAGATCAAAACATAAATGGTCTCCTTGAATAAATAACAGCGTGTGTACAAAGCAAATGTGTTTGTATTGTTGTGTGTTCTCTGATGATGGGGATGGAGCAAAGGAAGGGGCAGGTATGTGAGAAGGGAGGGACGGAGAATTCTACAAATTTGGGCACCAGACCAGCTATTCCATAGTTAGCCAGACACGGAGAAGAAGGACAAGGTGAAGACTGAAGATGAATTTTTTCCTTAACACTTTATCATACTGGCAAGGAAGGAAAGAAGTTGTGGTTTCTGCTTGTGTTTGGCATTGGGGGGATGGTGGTGGTAGGGGTGATGGGGAGCGGTGTTGTGTGAGGGTTGGCAGTGTATATTAATGACTCTGATGTTCATTTTAGATGTTAGACTATTGACAGCTTCAAGCCTCATTCCTTTCTCTTTCCTGTCCTGCCAACATTTGGAGAAGGTGATAGAAAAGGAGTTTCTGATCATAAAATAGATACAAATATGTCTAAAAGGTGATAGAAAAGGAGTTTCTGATCATAAAATAGATACAAATATGTCTAAACTTAACCAGTGGAACTATTGTATTGCCTCAATTTCCCATAGTCAAAGCACCTATTGCCCTAAAATATTTTTTAGTGCATAATGGCAATCTGAACTAATGATTAGTAAAATAAATCTTTTGCCCTCATCATCAGCTTGACAAAATGTTACCCTGTGGACCTTCCTCTCTACTTATCAAAGAACACCTTTCACCCTTGTTAAAAAAGGACCCAATGTAAATGAAAACAGGACCTTCACAGATAGACACCCATCATATAAAACCTAGTTAGAGAAGATATAACAGTTCCTACTGCTTCTGAATTTAACAGCCAATTTTACTTGCTCTTACCTGAGAAGTATGATTGGTGCCTCAGTGTGAATGTTCAGGACATTCATGTCATGGTCACACCCATTAGGGATCCATATCTAATAGTATTAAAATTACTGATTCTACACAAAGGAACTGGTAAATAATTAGCAGTCATAGCAAAGTATTGGACTGACATGTTCTACTCAGTACCTATTTCAACGGACTGTAGCTACAGTTAACCTTCACCGTTAGAGATGTAATACACTTTTACCTGGGTACTCAGTAGGGTACCTCTCCAGTCCTGTTAAGTTTCATTATCTTTGTAGACAGTATCTTCACCACATCTATCTCTGCAAATTAGTCAGTTTAGCAAATGAACACAGAGTGTCAGGGGGCCTCCTTCAAGTAGTCCTCAAGCGTGTTTCTCAACCTGGACATATCTGAGACTCTCAGATTGAATCATATGTCTCAGTTCCACAATAACATGTGATTGCCACTGTGTTTACCTTGTGAACATTTGTTGCGTCTTAAGCAGTTGTTGGTCCCTTTCCATATAGAGCTCGGTCGGACAGCCTGTTCAATATACAAGTCTGTGGGGTAGTCACTCATGGAGGAAGAGTAGTTACTATGAGGGATGGTGATGTCACACACCTGAAAGCAGAAGATTCACTGGGAACTTGCAAAATGCTTCTGCCTTTGCTGCCCACCTTTCTCTCTCTCTCTCTCTCTCTCTCTCTCTCTCTCTCTCTCTCTCCACACACACACACACACACACACACACACACACACACACATGATCCTCATTCTCGGGGTTCTAGAGCGAGACATCCCTGTCACCCCGGTGACAAATCCAAGCGATTAATTCAGTCCCTGCCATGGAGCATTCAGTAACCATGAAGGTACTGTCTAGGGTTGAGTTTCTCCAGAAGAAAAAGAAATCAATATGAGGAGAGCAGTGGAGAAAATCAGTCAAGTGTATCCAGGAAACACACACATACACACCCCACATGCAACCTGGGAAGAGCCAGGTGTTGGAGTGAAGTGTGATAATTCATGTAGTTATTGAAATTTAAGTTTCGGTATTTAGTTCTTTGGGATTTAATTAATACATTTAAAATACTGAGTAATGTGCTGCTTTATTCAAACAGCCAAGGTAAGTAACGTAAGTGTCCATCAATAGATGAATGGATAAGGAAGATGTTCTACACACACAGATACACAAGCACCCACATCCCTTCTATGTGGAATATTAAACATAGAAACAGTCACACTCATTGAAACACCGAGTAGAAAAGTGTTTGCCAGGGGCTGAGGGGCTGAGGAAGTAGGAAGAGCTTGATAAAAGGGAACCAACTTTCATCTATAACATCAATAACATCTGAGGATTTAATGTAAAGAACAAACAAACAAAAGTTTAAGGTTCTCTAAAACAAGAAGTCCAGAACACTGTACAGCCACGAGGATCCCCATGAGGCCTGACATGATGACTACATTTTATACGGTATCCTGGATGGGATCCTGGGGCAGAAGAAGCACATTAAGTAAAAGTAAGGAAATCTTATAAAATGAAGACATCAATACAGTAGAACCTCACTTCTTGAACTTAGTTTCATTCGTAAGGTGTTTGAGAAGTGATTTGTTTACAAACCAAAATCAGCCCTAGCCAGTTTGTCGCTGTACATAGAGCATCAGCCTGTGGACTGAAGTTTCCCGGGTTCTATTCTGGTCAAAGGCACATGCCTGGGTTGTGCACTCAATCCCCAGTTGGGGGTGTACAGGAGGCAGCCAATCAATTATTCCAATATCACTGATGTTTCTCTCTCTCTCTCTCTCTCTCTCTCTCTCTCTCTCTCTGTCTACCTTCCTCTTTTGAAATAGAAATATAAGAAAAAAAAACCAAGTAATGTTTCCCATTACAAATATATGTAAATTGGATGAATCCATTCCTGACATACGAATGATTCCGTTTAACATTCTTATATACAGTACTTGTAGCCAGTGCATGACATTCATGCATGGGGGAAGGGGGTTCCCCCTCAGCCCTTCCTGCACCCTCTCCAATCAGGCACTCCTCGGGGGATGTCAGACCACGGCAACCCAGCACTGAATGCAGGACTGACTTCCGGTTGGTTGAGCCTTCGGTCGTTACGGACCCTGGGTTTTCATATATTAGATTATGTCGAAAGTACTGTTTAATCGAAAGAGAAACACTTGTTTTCTAACATTTATGGAACCACCCCGTGCTAGCCTTATAGGAATCACATTCCGCCCTCCTTTCAGGGGGATCCTTCAAGAGGAACAGATGCAGCATCTTGGACGTTTCCCATATCATTGCCTCCCACATGCTGTCACAGGCTAACCACTGTTCATTCATCCCATTCCACAATAGTTTGTCTACCTCTTCAATTGCCTGTGATTGTTGTTTGGTGAGCATTTTCACTCCCTTACTGACATTGGTGCTCTCGAAGGCTTCTGCATGTTTTAAAATTGTGCCAATCAGATGTGGCCAGCAACAAAAACATTCTCTGCTTTGTGTGTTGCATGAGAGATGCTTTGTGTCAAGTAGAGGTATCAGCATGAAGGGTTGTCTGGTCAAGAACTGAAGTTTTGCCAAAACCAGTTTGGCTCAGTGGATAGAGTGTCAGCCTACGGACTGAAGGGTCCTAGGTTCAATTCCGGTCAAGGGCATGTACCTGGGTTGCAGGCACATCCTCAGTAGGAGATGTGCAAGAGGCAGCTGATCCATGTTTCTCTGTCATCAATGTTTCGAACTCTCTATCCCTCTCCCTTCCTCTCTGTAAAAAATCAATAAAATATAAAAAAATAAAAAATAAAAAGAACTGAAGTTTTGTTCCACAACTGGTACAGTTTTTCCTTGAACAACTACGTCTAGAACCAACTTGTTTGATATTGGAGATATTAGAGAACTGAGTTTGACTGCAACTGTTTCACTGATGGTTCACTACATGTTACAGTTGCACCAGACCAAGGTAGTATATTAGTAATAAGGGAAATTGGGTATGGGGTATATGGGCATTACCTTCGCAATTCTTTGGTAAATCTAAAACCATTCTAAAATAAAACATCCATTAAAACAACACACAACATACTAGGCAATGGTAATATCGGGGGATGGTAGAATGGACCACTGAATGGATGGGGGCGTATGGGAAATGGCTCAAAGGAAACACCACCTCCCTGCCATAGGCTGGACAGTCATTGAACTAGAGGACATGAGGGAGAGACAGGTCCGACTGGGAAAAACTTTAGGAGGTTCGAGGAAGCTCCCCTTTCTCTAACCAGAGCATCTGAGTCCTCTGCATCCTCTCTCACCTCCCACTCCTGGATGGTCCAGCTGAGGCTTTGTGATGTCAGGCCTCACCATGGCAACCACTGACTACTGGCCAATCAGAGCTGAAGGGTGTGGCTCCTCATTGTCCTGGAGCGTATATATAGAGGCCAGGACCCTCACTTGGAGTAGGGCTTGTTGCTACAACAAAGCCAGAGTTACTAAGAAAATAGTGTAGACTAGTTTAGATAACGAATCTGACTCCAACCACAAGGATGGATGAAGAATCTTCAAGTAAAAAAGTGAATTTGAAGTGCGTTTCCCCACTCGATGACCAGGACAAGGCAAAGGTCAGACTACCCTACTCATATGCCTCCTCTTCCCTAATAATTCCTCACCCAAGATTCTGGCCTTGTGCTTTTTGGGCACAGACACTTCCTCATTCAATCCACTGTCAGTCTATTACAAGCCCTTTTCCCACCCATTTCCCAATTTCTTCCCCAAAGCCAATGTCTCTCTGTGTTTAACTTGTTTCCCAACTAGATAAGGAAGATAATGAAGATGGTCATCTTGGTCGTTAAGCTGAACAAATACATGAAGGAGAGAGGCAGAAAGAAGTACAGAATTGTGGTTCACTACAGGAAGCGACGAAAACCTCCAGTGAGCAAGCCACCAAACGAAGAGGAAGAAGTGCCAAAGTGTTCAACCACGAGTGATGCCCAGATGCCACCAGAAGAAGACCCTTAAGTGTGTGTAGCCTCTCTACAAAAAATGCTTAAGAAACGGGCATTATGAGATCAAAACATAAATGGTCTTCTTGAATAAATACCACGTGTGTGTAAAGCAAATGTGTTTGTATTTTTGTGTGTTCTCTGATGATGGGGAGGGAGCAAAGGAGGGGGTAGGTATGTGAGAAGGGAGGGATGGAGAATTCTACAAATTTGGGCACCAGACCAGCCATTCCACAGTTAGCCAGACACGGAGAAGAAGGACAAGGTGAAGACTGAAGATGAATTTTTTCCTTAACGCTTTATCATGCTGGCAAGGAAGGAAAGAAGTTGTTTCTGCTTGTACTTGGCATTGGGGGGATGGTGGTGGTAGGGGTTATGGGGGACAGGGTGTTGTGTGAGGGTTGGCAGTGTGTAATAATGAATTTGATTTCCATTTTAGATGTTAGACTATTGACAGCTTTAAGCCTCATTCCTTTGTCTTCCCTCCCTAGCCAACATTTGGAGAAGGTGATAGAAAAGGAGTTTCTGATCATAAAATACATAGATACAAACAAGCCTAAAGTTAACCATTACAACTGGTGTATTGCCTCAATTTCCCACAGTCAAAGCACCAATTTTCCTAACATATTTTTTAGTGCACAATGGCAATCTGAACTAAGGAGGTTGCTTAATATTATGTAAGGGTGTGTGGATAAATTTGGAGGGTCAGAATTCAGTAAATTTAACAAATTTTTCCCAAGTGCCTGATACATTCAAGGCATCATATGGCAATTGAGGCACATTAATGAACAAAAAGAAGCTAAGAGCCCAGGACCAAGGTGCTTTGTTGAAGGATGACTCAAGGCAGGAAGACGCAGAAAAATTAGTAGACTTTGCTCCAAGGCAGGAGGTTAAAAAAAGTAGAAACATGCCCTAACCGGTTTGGCTCAGTGGATAGAGCGTCGGCCTGCGGACTCAAGGGTCCCAGGTTCGATTCCGGTCAAGGGCATGCACCTTGGTTGTGGGCACATCCCCGGTAGGGAGTGTGCAGGAGGCAGCTGATTGATGTTTCTCTCTCATCGATGTTTCTAACTCTCTATCCCTCTCCCTTCCTCTCTGTAAAAAATCAATAAAAAATATTTTTAAAAAAAGTAGAAACACCTCAGGTATAATATGTGGTTTTTTTTTACAGTGTAAAATTTATATATATATATATATATATATATATATATATATATATATATATATAATTGATTTTCCACAGAGAGGAAGGGAGAGGGATAGAGATCCAGAAACATCGATGAGAGAGAAGCATCGATCAGCTGCCTCCTGCACACCACCCACCGGGGATGTGGCCGCAACCAAGGCACATGCCCCTGCCCGGAATCGAACCCCGGACCCCTCAGTCCCCAGCCCGATGCTCTATCCAGTGAGCCAAACCGGCCAGGGCCTAATTTTTATATTTAGAATTAGGCAGCTGGACTCGGGTTAGATGACCCTAATTTTGTTGGCAACATCCAAAGCGTCATCGTCAGGAGCCAGTGGAACATATGCCTTCTTCCCCCCATCAGGCCTGATCAGGGTGTTGACCTTGGCCACACCAATGTCATAGAGGTTCTTCACGGCCTGTCCGATCTGGTGCCTGTTGGCCCTAGCACCACAATGTACACAAGTGTGTTGTTGCCTTCTAGCTTCTTCATGGCTGCCTCGGAGGTCAGGGAATTTGGTGGCACGGCGGGCAGGCTTGTTTCTCCTGGGGGCGCTCTCCCGTGGACATTTAGGCGGCCTTCGGAGCCTCAGTGTCTTTGGCCGTCGGAAGGTGGGTCACGTGCGGATATTCTTTTTTTGTGGCTGTGGACGCCTTTCAGCACCGCTTTCTTTGCCTTCAAAGCCTTTGCTTTGGCTTCGGCTTTGGGAAGGCAGGGGCTCCCTTCTTAGCTTTCAGCGCCATCTTTGTAAAAAGGGAGGTATGTTTCTGCTCCCCTCTGCATGTATGTGTTGCCAACAGTGCACACATTCTGTCACTGTGGGCAGGCTCTAGCAGGAACATGCACCGGCTCGTGCAGCCATGTGCTGGCCTGAACATCAGGCGGGTTGGTGTTATGAACAGTCTCTCCCAGTGGTTCTCAACCCTGGCTGCACATTAGAATCACCTGGGAATCTTTTTCAAATCCTGATTTCTGGGGCCTCATCCTCCGGAAATTCCTGTCTTCTATGTGGGAGGACATGCTATAGAAGTCATTCACATAGTTGCTACATCACTTGGGCAAAAGATGTTGGCTTCTTCATGAAATGGTGGTGAGATTTACATAAGCCAGTGCTGTGCATAAGGAGTGGCCAGCCTCAAGCGCGTAAACAGGGGTTATTGAAAAGAGAGTGGCTGCCTAAACCAGGAAATGGAAGTCCCGTTTCCTTATCCGGAGATGTTGGTGGGGGGAGGCTTCTCGTTTGAGGACCTGGATTCCTGCCTGCCGCCTTGGACTTGGCATGCGCATGAGGATTTAAGAACATGCAATTTGCATTGTGGAACGAGGAGAACACAAAGCGAAGCTTGGCTCCAGAGCCTGGAATCCTCCTCCTGGCCTCTGACCCCTTTTCCCAGTAGCTCTCATTGGAAATTTCCCACGTGCGCTGTGCTCGTCCCCAGCCCAGGCCACGGAAGAGGCCGGCTGGGAACCCTCGGGCGTTCCCACGTCTCCACTGCACTCCGGACTTTTCCTCGCCCACAGGGGTGCTGCCTCCTCTCGTTTCCCTCTCTCCAAAAAGCAGCCCTCATGCCCTGACCGGTGTGGCTCAGTGGATAGAGCGTTGGCCTGCGGACTGAAGGGTCCTGAGTTCGATTCCGGTCAAGGGCATGTACCTTGGTTGTGGGCACATCCCCAGTGGGGGGTGTGCAGGAAGTGGCTGATCAATGTTTCTCTCTCATCGATGTTTCTAACTCTCTATCCCTCTCCTTCTCCCTTCCTCTCTGTAAAAAAATCAATAAAATATATTTTAAAAAAACAAAAAAGTAGCCCTCGTAGGAATCGTATGGCATCGACCCTCAGAAGGAGCTGACAGTTTTCTCTCTTCTGCTCTGAAGTTCTTATTAATTCCCAGAGCAATGCTGAGTTTCTCTGGGATTCAAAATATCAGTTTCAGAGGCACAACTTTCAGACCAATGAATGTGTTAATGATGTGGTCAGTGAATCCTTCTCTTTTATTCCCTGTGGTCCCAGCGAGTATCATTTTATAGTTTTTAAATTGTTGTTGATATTAGAAATGTAGGATCAGGATGGAAAGGTAAAGGAATCTAAGGAGTGTAGACACTGAACCCAAAACAAACAAACAAGAAAATGCAGGTCACACTGTTCTACAGAGCGGTCAGGTGCTTGCAAAGGAGATACGTTAACCGTGTAGAAACTTCATTTCCTCAATATGGCCTTTCTGCCTTTCTTTCATTTCGATTCAAACTGGCCGCGTCCCGCACCTGACTCACCTGCCTCCCCGCCCCCCCCCCCCCAACACGTCCACTCTCTTCATCACTGAGCCCTCAGGACAATGAGGTTCTGGTCAGCATAAAAAAATTTTAGGACTAAAGCCTGGGGTTCTTTGCCTACAGAGACAGGGTTTTGATCAAACTAAAGAGAACATCGAGGCTTCAGTTGTGTTTCAGCTCCAGGCCCAGAAAAGCAGCAACACCAGACTAAAGGATGCCATGGCTGATATCAGCACAAGCACTGATCGACTATCTTAGCACCGACCAATTGGTAGAGGCCACGACCCAGACCATGACCCTGACCACACCCTAACTCCCTGAGTCATCATGATGAATGATTTTCCCTATAGAACCTATTCCCTTAGTCACCCTAACTCCCTGAGTCACCATGATGAATGATTTTTTCCCTATAGAACCCATTCCCTTAGTCACCCTAACTCCCTGAGTCACCATGATGAATGATTTTTCCCTATAGAACCCATTCCCTTAGTCACCCTAACTCCCTGAGTCACCATGATGAATGATTTTCCCTATAGAACCCATTCCCTTAGTCACCCTAACTCCCTGAGTCACCATGATGAATGATTTTCCCTATAGAATTCTCTTTAGTCACCCTCACTCCCTGAGGAGCATGATAAATGATTTTTCTCTATAGAAAAGATTCCTTAGTAACCCAACTCCTGGGTCAGCCAGAGGAAGGAGTTTTCCCTA
>NW_005871556.1:403941-451879 GCF_000147115.1 Myotis lucifugus | reverse complement strand
AGCTCATCTTTCCCAAGATATGGTTTGCCAAGGTGTGATTATCAAAGTAGCAGGATGCCCTGGAGGCATGCATTAGAAAGTACAGATTCCTGGACCCCAGCCCAGTGCTACGCAATCGGATTCTCTGGAATTTGGCCCAGGAATCTGAATATATGACACATTTCCTTGTGCGTCCGCTGCCTGCTTAAGTTTGAGAATAGTGACTACAATCTGCTGCCTTGGTGGCCACTGTTCGACACAGTGCCCCTGATGGCTGTTCTCAGAATCAGCTCCAGGGCTTTCTTTTTTTCTTCTTTTTTTAATATATTTTATTTTTTACACAGAGGAAGGGAGAGGGACAGAGAGTTAGAAACATCGATGAGAGAGAAACATTGATCAGCTGCCTCCTGCACAACCCCTACTGGGGATGTGCCCGCAACCAAGGTACATGCCCTTGACCGGAATCAAACCTGGGACCCTTCAGTTCGCAGGCCGATGCTCTATCCACTGAGCCAAACCGGTTAAGGCTCAGCTCTAGGGTTTTCAACAGGGTGCCTGAAGAGCACACAATTTTGCAAAAGACTGTCCTCGTCAGACTCTTGAATCTAGGCAGCTCTTCTGTCTTATGGGACAAAGCCAGGTTCCTTTTTGCCCTTTCCAATGACCTCAGATACTGGCCACTTGGAAGAGACATCAGGAAATGAAGGACGTTATTAACACTCAGAACAAACTCTGGATCCCGGCCAGGCCTCTGTGGGTTTTTATATCCCTTCCATCAGTTCTGCGGAATTGCTGCCTCCAGGGTACATTCTGCCTTCCAGGACAAACGCACAAGCACCTTTTCTAATAACTCTTCCTTTCGAATGCCATGGCAAGCGGTGCCTCTTTCTGAGCTCATAAACTCTTCCCAGGACTGTGAAACTGCACAACTGTGAACTACCTTCAACTCTCAGGTCCCGGCTAGCTTTATTCTTCCTTGTTTGGAACTACAGTATTAATTCTGAAAGTCTCTTAAAAACAAACCAAAGTGAAACAGCTATAGACATCATGGAATTTTTGTCCACCCACATAGACCAGCTTTGCCAACTAGCCACCAGCTCTGGTATAACCAACAGGAATCTGAAATGCCAAATATGCCAAGAGAATCTACGAAGTGAGGAGCTTAATTTTCTTCTGTGCTTAATGGAAATAAAAGAGATGACGTTAGTGCTAGGGCACAGGATCATGAAGATTTTAGAACTAGAAGAGATCTTGGTTAGTCATTTATTCTAACCCAATCCTGTGATCACGAAAGAAATAGAAATCGGAGAGCATGAGGTCACATAGTTAACGCATAGCAAAGACAGGACTATAGCAAACTGTTCTGGTTCCAGAGCCAGTTTTTTTTTTACTGACTCAGGCTTGATATCTTTTACCCATCACCCCTGTCACTTAGAAAGTACAGATTTGTATTGATTTGTATGGTACCCACTGTCTCTTTTCTCATTTGTCATTCCCATACTCCATGTCAGGAGATCAAGAATGCTTACGTTAATGGTGAACTTATTTTGAGAAAGCTACCCTTAATTCCTTCCTGCCCAACCTTTTTATACACAAACTTTATTATTCGTAAACTTCAGTCATATGGAAATCATATGTCACAAAACTACCATTGAGTCATTTCTTAATTCAACCAATATTTCTTTTTTCTGCCTAATGCCAGGCACAGATGTAATGCAGTCAAGAAAGTAGATGGACGAGGACGAGAAGGCATCCTGCCATGAAGTTTACATTCTAACGGGTAAACACTCAACAAACATGAGAAATTAGTAAAGTCCTATATTAGTAGTGGTGAGTGCTAAGGAGGAAAGGCAGGGGAAGGGAACAGGAAGTGAGGACGTGTGTACAAGGTGGGAGAGGGGCTGCATGTAGACAAGGTGGTCAGAAAAGGCTTCAGTGAGGAGTAAAGGCCACACCGGGGGAACCAAAATATGAGCTATCACCCAGGAGCGTCTTGACATCAGTTCTACAGAGAGCGGCAAAGATCAAATTTGGAAAATGTTGGAAAATGCTGTTTTTAGTAGCCCGGGCGGCAGGAAATGGGAAGGAGGGGAATGGCACAATTAAAAGGTGGCAACCATACTTTCCAGGAAGCCAGGAAGGATTGTTTTAGTACCTGAGGTGAAAAGAGATGCCTGGTGATTAGTGGTTTCATATGAAGAACTTTTCTTAGAATACAGAATTTAGAGAACAGAATTAAGATTGATGAGAGGTATTATTCTGTTAAAGAAGAAATCCAGAGAGCATGAAGTAATGCCACGACTGCTTGGCAAAGAGATATGTGACTTAAAAACTTGATGAAAAGGTTGATAAGTTCAGTCATTTGATTCACCCACATATGTAATTAATTATGCGGATTTGGGCTGAAGTGTGAAATTTATATAGAGTCCATGATAAAGGCCACATTTTTTTGAGAGTTTACTGTGTGCAACAGAGGAACAGAGCTTCAGAGACTCAACGAGAAGCGAGGCACTGTTCTACCTCAGAGGACTTTTCACTGTGCGAAATCCATTTTCTGTGCCTCCTAGACATCCAGCAGGAATACATTTCCCAGCCTCCTTTGCAATTAAATATGGCTTATGGGTGAGTTCTGGCCAATGGGATTTGAGTGGGCATGATGAATGTCCCTTCTAGTTTTGGCCCATAAATCCTAGAGGATTGCAGTGTCTCAAGATGCACAGAGCTGGGGTTCCTAAATCACGACACTGTCAACCAAACATTTGATTAAACTTTATGTCAACAGGATATTTATGTCTGTTGTGTCCTGAGAGTTGAGCCAGCTCATGTAGCCCAACTCATATCACTATTAATTAACAGGTTCATAGAATTTTATAGTTTGCAGAATACTCTCCCATAGCAAATGATGCTGAGAATTACCCTGAGAAATAGGTCATATTTTATTTTTCCCATTTCATAAAACTGAAATTGATGCTTATTGAGTATTGAATTACTTAGTCACGATCATATAGGTAAGACAGGGAGGGCAAAGATTTTAAATCATTGGCTCTCAAACTTACAAAAAATCATTGATATAAGACAAAGCATGAAAATAAATCTAATGCAAGGCATTGGAAAAATATAGACAAAATACTGAGGAGATTCAAAAGAGGAAACTAGTACACTTAGTTGAAGAGACACAATGGGCTCTGGTGGTAGAGGTAAGATTCATGGTGAGTGAGTGCACACTGACAAGAAAAATGGGAGAAGAAACATACAGAAAATTTCTGTAACTTCTGACAGGCAATATGAGTGGTAAACAGAAATAGAAAAGGGTTGGCATTTGTTCTAATGTTTCAAGGGAAGCTGGAGCAAGCAATGCAGTTTTTTGAAGGAAAACAGGAACTGGTAATTCAATACAAATCCAAAAAATATTTATTGAGTGCCTGCCAGATGAAGGGCCTTCCAAAAGTGGACAGAGGATACAGAGAAGAGATAACAAGGGCACAACCCATGCTCTAAATGTGTTTATAATCTATTAGGGGAAATAGTAAAAAATGACTGTAGCACAATGCTAAGATAAACATCAATAAGAAGAGGAACGGGGTTCAAGGGACAGAGAAATAACATGGGTAGGTGGCATGAGGACACAGAAAACATAGGTGAAGCTTCATGGATGAGTTAAAATGTTCATATTGACCTTTGAGGAGGTGCCATCTCTGAAGATGGTATGAATATGTAAATTCCTGAGGGCCACATACAAGTCCAAAGAGAATGGTTTTGTCAATATTTCGAGCAAAGATACTGCTATCAGGATAATTAAGTGACTCCAAACGTGACCATTGTTCAGGGCACAACAAAATGAAATTTCTAATTTGAATATGTTGGCTTAAACCTGGAATCACAAACTTACAGTGATATCATACGTTGTAAATTTCTTTTCCTATTGAAACTGCATGCCTTCCAATGAATTCAGTGACCAGCCCTACAGACCAGAAGGGGGTGTGTGTGAGTGACATTGTGCCAGCAAGAGGCGATGAACAGACAGCTGACTAAGATGCCTTGCCGAAGAAGGACCACCTACCATGAACAGGGCTTCATAATTTTCAATCATTTTCTGCACCACAGCGATGATGGCTGTGCTTTCCTCAGCCCGGGCCGAACTCTGGACGGAGAATTCTTTGTCTGAGGACTTCTGCTTGTGCAGAAGGTTGGGTCCAAATATGGTGGCCAAGTTTAGAGATGTCATTTTGTTCCCCGTGACCTACAGGAACAGAGAATACAAGAACTGTTGTTATTTTTGCTTTTCAAAGGGCTGAGTGGTTCAATAACCCATGGAACCTTTCCTTTCCTTTTCTGTTTTCCTGCAAGGACTACATCACCTCTGGCAGAACTGATGAGAGATACCATCATTTTCCTTTTGCTTCATATCTTGGATTGAAGCTCACGGCACAGTGGCCATTTCAACAGCATACTGAGTAAAATTTTACAACTCTAAGTGATTTGTTGTGAAACTGGTACTATATAAAACTTCTATCCTGTCTGCCCTTTAAAAATATTGGTATCCATCTATCCATTTATCTATCCATCCAACCAGCCACCGTCCGTCTATCCCTTCATCCATCAATCCATCATCTCTCCATGACTCTATCCACTCAGCACCTACCACAGGTTGGGCATTTTTCATGGATTCTAGTTATTGACAAAAATTTCCCACAAGGATCACAGCACAGTCCTTATTTGAAAAGTTCCCATTCTGGAGGGAAAAGACACCAATGATAAGTAGTGAGTACAAAGTATGAAGCTATCAACTCCGGAGGCCGCAGGGACACGCCCAAGAGATGGGGCAGAAGGCAATTTCCCAGGGGTGACAATGCCATATGCAAAGACAGAAACATGTAAAGGCACCTCAGGAAGTGGGGTGTGGCAGAGGGTTCTGAAGGGAAGGCAAGCAAGGGCCAGGGAGAGTCACTGCCGCATGTCCTTTGTGGGCACAACTGGCCTCGGCTGACAACCAGTGGCCTAGGCCCCTGGTCGGCAAACCCATTAGTCAACAGAGCCAAATATCAACAGTACAACAATTGAAATTTCTTTTGAGAGCCCAATTTTTTAAACTTAAACTATATAGGTAGGTACATTGTTATTTACTTCATTAGGGTACTCCTAAGGCTTAGGAAGAGCCACACTCAAGGGGCCAAAGAGCCGCATGTGGCCCGCGAGCCGCAGTTTGCCGACCACGGGTCTAGGCAATTTTTTCTTTTCTTGGTTTTTGAATCCTCACCTAAGGATATTTTTTCATTGATGGAGAGAGTGGAAGAGAGAGGGAGAGACAGAGAGAAACATCGATGTGAGAGAAACACATCGATTGGTTGCCTCCTGCACGTGCCCCTACCAGGGCCCGGCAGGGGAGGAGCCTGCAACTGAGGTACATGCCCTTGACCGGAATCGAATCCAGGATCCTTTAGTCTATAGGCCAACACTCTATCCACTGAGCCAAACTGTCTAGGGCTAGGCAACTTTTTATTTCTCTTGTTGATATTGAAAATCCAGCAATTCCTGCGTAAGTATGGGGACTGGGCTGCTTGGGGAGGGGGGATCTGCACAGTGTTTGAGTGGCAGCTGGGTGCACAGCACAGAATTCGAGTTCTGATTCACAGCCAAGACAAAGCTTCCTGAGGCCCACTCTTGTCCTGTGGAGCCTTGAAGTGGTGGCTACCAGCCCTGCAATCCCAGGGTGGAACATGGGGACATTATTTTTAGAAAGTGAGGCTGTTTTCAGGTTGGCCGCCAAGAAAAATGATTTTACGCGGTAAACACTGGGGATTTTGAAGAAAGTGCCCTTTATGTATGACTGCCGAGTTATTATTTTTTCTTTCTTTTATTTCATTGATATCAAACTTGACAAGTGTTCTATTTATTTTTCATGTTGTTTCCTACAAGTTCACGGCTAAGGATAAAATCAAATATGTGCCGCCCTGGCTGGTTTGGCTCAGTGGATAGAGCGTCGGTCTGTGGACTGAAGGGTCCCAGGTTCAATTCCGGTCAAGGGCATGTACCTTGGTTGCGGGCACATTCCCAGTGGGTGGTGTGCAGGAGGCAGCTGATTGATGTTTTTCTCATCAATGTTTCTAGCTCTCTCTATCCCTCTCCCTTCCTCTCTGTAAAAAATCAATAAAATATATTTTTAAAAAAAATCAAATACGTGCCATTTTCCAGCTCATCTCTCTAGAACTCCGAAGCATTTGGAGTGCGTTCCTTCCCCCTATTAACGTAATATCAGAGCTTTCTCGTTTTTTTTAATATTAACAAATAAAAGATTTTCATTTTTTTCCCCTTTTTTGGCTTAAACCACATAAATTTCTTTCTCACAGATCTGGAGGCTGGGAAGTCCAAGGTCAGGGTGCCAGCTATTGGGTGTCTGGTGAGAGCCCCGGTCCCCGTACACAATGGCTGTCTTCTGGTTGTCTCTCAGATTTTGTTTTCTTGGAAAAGAATGTTTCATACAAGGACAATCCAGAACGCCGTTTCCGCTGTCTCCTTCTCCTGTTGCTATTCTGGGAAAGCAACACAATCTGTCCGTAAACGGCACATGGATTCCAGCTGCAGACCACGCTGCTGTGGTTTGTTAACGCTGTTTTGTGTTTGTTTGACTGTGTTTTTAATTGGAGACTTGTTCATGGCAGCCTCCACCCTCGCTCCCCTGTCTCAGCATGTATCTGGCTATGTCTAGGTCATCGAATGTGCACTAGGGTTTGGTTCATGATTTCATTATTAGCCAGCCAATTCAAGGCAAAATTTTATCTCTGCTAGATAAGCATCCTAGATAATTTCTTTTTTAAAAATATATTTTTATTGATTTCAGAGAGGAAGGGAGGGAGAGAGAGATAGAAACATCAATGATGAGAGAGAATTATTGATCGGCTGCCTCCTGCACGCCCCACACTGGGGATCGAGCCCACAACCTGGGCATGTGCCCTGACTGGGAATCGAACCATGACCTCATGGTTCATAGGTCTATGCTCAACCACTGAGCCACGCCAGACGGGTCCTCCTAGATCATTTCTAATCCTAATATGAACAGCTCACCTTTAGTAAAAGTTTAGCATGTCCGGTCACTGGGAAAGGGATTTCCCAGAGGCCTTTGCAATTCTTCTCTCTAGAACAGTGGTTCTCAACCTTCTGGCCCTTTAATACAGTTCCTCATGTTGTGAGCCAACCATAAAATTATTTTCGTTGCTACTTCGTAACTGTCATGTTGCTACTGTGATGAATCGTCATGTAAATATCTGATCTGCAGGATGGTCTTAGGCGACCCCTGTGAAAGGGTCGTTCGACTCCCAAAGGGGTCGCGACCCACAGGTTGAGAACCGCTGCTCTAGAAGCTGGGGGGGCAGCTGCTGCGTCTGGCCTCTTTTCCAGAAGGGATGTGACGCCTAGAGCCGCGGCCTGGACGTGTTGGGGCTGAGAAGCCAGGCTGCTGGCTTGACTCCAGGGAGCCCCATGCTCTTCATCACGACCCTGCCCCCTTCCCCCCTGCTCACACTCGAGTGGCAGACCCTGTGTAGCACGAGGAGATGAAATCCTGGCTTCAAAGGAGGGCGGGGACCAGGGCGAGGCGAGCGAGGCACTGATCCGGCTGCAGCTCCACAGCCAACCTCCCATTTCCTGGAGGCATGGACCTCCTCAAAGGTCAGCAGTCCTGGCTCGCCTCTGGTGGTTAGGAACTTCTCTTTGCCTCATTAGGCTCTTTGAAAACTAAAGGCCAGTCTCAAACTCTCTCCCCCCAAAAAAGTGTATATTCGCACCACATTTTCCATCAATGCCTGAGGGTTCTTGGCCAACCTGAGAAACCACTGCTCCAGAGGTTTCAGTGATGTTCCGGCAATATTCTTTCTAGAAGAAGTGAAATCTTTCATACTTTTGGAATTTATTTTTTCCCCTAAGGAGCAAAGCAAATAGCAAACTAGACAAAATGGAATAAAACAAACAAACACCAGAGAGAAAAACAACGCAATTCGATCAAATACCACTAGTTTTCCCAAGAAAAGCGCTGGCTGACTAGTGAACAATTTTTCTCATGTCCTTCTTTTAAACATCTTTGAAATCTTCTTGGTTAATGATGCATTGAATTTATGTGCATTTTATAAAGGAGGAAGCTCAAACCTTCCCCCTCAACCGCAACCCCAACTCTGCTTTCCTTCCTCTTCCTTTGTTTTAGAAAATACAAGGTCATGTACAAGGTGCTGGCAGAGCCTGTGGGAGCTGCTAAGCTTTTTCAGTCTCTGGTTCAGTTTTCTTCTATGTTCCAAACCAAAACAACTACCCAACAAACAGATAACACATCTAACACAGACTAACAGACAGGTAAGACAAAAAGCTGAAAACTGCTTTGTTTCTTTTTAAAAAATATATTTTATGGATTTCAGAGAGGAAGGGAGAGGGAGAGAGAGAGATAGAAACATCCATGGCGAGAGAGAATCACTGATCAGCTGCCTCCTGCACGCCCCCTCCTGGGGATCAAGCCCACCACCCGAGCATGTGCCCTGACCGGGATTTAAACCCAGGACCCTTCAGTCCGCAGGCTGACACTTTATCCACTGAGCCACACCGGCCAGGGCAAAACCGCTTTGTTTCTTGACATATTTCCCAATTTAATTCCCGCCTCACTGCAGTCTGTTCATTCTGCATTCTCTCCCAGCTCATGCTGAAACGACTGAAAAAATAATAAACAAAGGGCCTTTCTTGTTCGTCTCCCTCCACTCTTAACTTCTACCAGAAGGAGTTTAGCTAACTCCCATTTCTATGCAGTGCTTCTGTGGTCTGTTTATTCAATTCCTACACACCCTTTACTCAGTTCCTACACACCCTTTTTCTTTAATCCTCACCCAAGGATATTTTTCCATTGGTTTTTTAGAGAGAGTGGAAGAGAGAGGGAAAAACAGAGAGAAACATCGATGTGAGAGAAACACACCAATTGGTTGCCTACTGCACGAGCCCTGACCAGGGCCGGGGAGAAGCCTGCAACCCAGGTACATGCCCTTGATCAGAATCGAACCTGGGACCTTTCAGTCTGCAGGCTGACGCTCTATCCATGGAGCTAAACCGGCTAGGGCCCTACACACCCTCTGATGTGTAGTTTAAATTCAATCTCCTCCACGAAGCCATTCCTAAGATTTCTGGCCCATGTCCATCACTTCTCTTACTCTGCAATGCATCCCCTAATTCAGTGATGGCGGACCTATGACACACGTGTCAGAGGTGACACGCGAACTCATTTTTTTGGTTGATTTTTCTTTGTTAAATGGCATTTAAATATATAAAATAAATATAAAAAATATAAGTCTTTGTTTTACTATGGTTGCAAATATCAAAAAATGTCTATATGTGACACGGCACCAGAGTTAAGTTAGGGTTTTTCAAAATGCTGACATGCCGAGCTCAAAAGGTTCGCCATCACTGCCCTAATTCTTTACTAGCCTCATGTCCTCACGGCCTCGACCTGCTAGAAGCTACAACATCTCAGGGACGATAATTAAAAAATTTCTGAACAACACTCACTGGTTTATAGGAACTTGGGGCAGGTGACCAGGACATACGTGGTTTAATGCCAAGGCCATTCTTACATGGAAACATTTAAAATGCAATGCAAATTTTTGTCGGTATTTCTATTCATACAAAAGCTTCTAACTCACTGTGTCCCTGTCTCTAACCAATCTATAACATGGATATAACACTTTAGTGCAGCGGTTCTCAACCTGTGGGTCGCGACCCCTTTGGCGGTCGAACGACCCTTTCACAGGGGTCGCCTAAGACCATCCTGCATATCAGATATTTACATGACGATTCATAACAGTAGCAACGTGACAGTTAGGAAGTAGCAACGAAAATAATGTTATGGTTGGGTCACAACATGAGGAACTGTATTTAAAGGGCCAGAAGGTTGAGAACCACTGCTTTAGTGGAATCCTTCCAAAGAGTCTTCAAGCCTTAAAAGAATCAATCACCTCCCCCTTACAAAGGCATTCACTACTCTATGACCACAGCCCTATTTCCCTCCATACCTCATCAATACTTTCTCATTCTGTAGCCTTTACTCCAATCCAAGATGACTGTGTGGGCTACTTGCTTTCCTGTAACTCAGTGGTTCCCAAACTTATTTGGCCTACCGCCCCCTTTCCAGAAAAAATATTACTCAGCCCCTGGAAATTAATTTTTTTAAAATTTTAATAGCAGTTACTCATCGCCCCCATATGCACCTGTGGCCATCACCGCCCCCCCCCCCCGCTGCAGCGCCTACCAGGGGGCGGTAGCGCCCACTTTGGGAATCACTGCTGTAACTTATAACCACTTCACAGAAGCAATGTTCTGCTCGTATTTCCCCTGAAACTTTAATTTTTCTTAATTCATCCTTCATTGTGATAGAATGTTGAGGTCAAGACTGTCTAGAAACCCTTGGACTCCCTCATTCCCTGTACAACGTCGCTGTTACCAGGATATTTTCGCATTCCTTAAAATAAATAGTCTTCTAAACTATTGTGCAGTGCCAGTCAAAGAATTTGTATCCCCAAAGTTCAGGTAAGGCCACTCGGGTTTAGGAAGGTTAATAGATTTCTCCACGAGCACATGGTAAGTGAGTTATTAAGCTACCCAGGGGTGATTTTGCCTCTTCTCCCACCCCACCAGATACTTGGAAATGTCTAGAGGTAGTTTTGGTTGTCTCAACTAGGGTGAGGGGTGGGAAGGACCAACCCAACCACTATCCAACCTCACAACTTTGTGTGAATTAGAAAAAAAAAGTCTCTTCCTCAGGATATTCTACTGCCTTCTGCCGGGCTACTGTCCTAATAACTCTGCAAATCTACAGTGACTATGAGGTACATGGCACCTCCCCAGAGTTATGAAATGCACAAATGCACAACCTACACAACCATAAGTGGACGCTCCCTGTGGGACACTGGGAAAGGTACTTAATGCCTCTAACTCAGTGGCCGGCAAACTGCGGCTCGCGAGCCACATGCGGCTCTTTGGCCCCTTGAGTGTGGCTCTTCCGCAAAATACCACGTGTGGTCGCGCACACAGTGCGATTCAAACTTCGTGGCCCCTGCGCAGAAGTCGGTATTTTGTGGAAGAGCCACACTCAAGGGGCCAAAGAGCCGCATGTGGTTCTCGAGCCGCAGTTTGCCGGCCACTGCTCTAACTCTCAGTTTAATTCTGAAACAAGGGGGCAATGATAGCTCCCTTGTATAGTAAAGAATTAACTATAATATATGAAGTCCTTAGTACATAGCTAGCACATGGTAAGAGACACATAATTGGTAGCTAGTATTTCAGCATGCTAAGTTTCATCTGTACCTATCCAAGAATATTTCCTTCTCTTGGCATAGGCAATGGAGTCTTGTTCAGCATTTGGACGAAAAGACTGTCTGAAATGATTCTAAACAAGCAAGAGTGAATTCAATTGGACTTTTTGCTTTCCTCAACTCCTTCTTAATCAGCTGAGACCCAACTTTCTCCTTCTTACACAGAAACATCACAGCAGCCCTGACACACCTAGGAACATAGAAAGAGCTCTGTCTTTACCCAATGATTAGGCAGATGTTTCTACAGCTCCTGTTATATCTATAGTCGATAAAGGATGACTCCCAGAAGGGTCATATGCCTACTTAACAATTATGAGAATGACAGTGTATCCATCAAAGGGCTGTGTCTGCTCAAACGAGGTGTCAGTACCATATTATGAAATCTGAAGCCAGCAGAAGTTTCACTAATTATAACTTCTATACAGATAAATGGCTAACTCAGGAAAGCTCCATTTTTTACACCTAAAGGAAGGATGAGGATAAGACATGCAGAATTGCCTTTCTGGATTAAAGTGAAAAAATTATATATGATCATAGCTTTGGGGAAAGAAATTTGGCAAGCACAGACTTGAATCTACAATCCAGCTGAGTTCTGTGGTGAAGTGTGGAGTGCCTTTGGCCCCTGCTTGTTGATTTATAATGGGTGTCAGCATACTGAGAGTCTGAGATCTGGGGATCCGAGGGTAAGGAGAAGTATGACTGCATGGTATCAAATAGGGAAATAGGTCTCTTGTTAAGGTGAAGATTAGATAGGTCGCTGGCTAAAAGGTCACTTAGAATTGAAGCAAGCATCTCTTTTGTCCAAGGCACAAACCTAAAAACACCTTGAAGCATGAGTATGACCAAAGTGAACCAGAGCCAAGAGCTCAGATGGGGGAGGCCTTCAGGTTCCTCCGACATCTGGTTTGGAAGCAGCATGGCCCTCCCTTGCATTGAGCCAGTCCCTATTTGGGGGAAGGGTTTAAGGAGGGAAAGGACCTCTCAAAAGGAAGATAGTAGACCTCTAGTTACAGGGCAGAAGGGAGCTCCAGGAACAAACAGGAAGGATAAAGAGGTGACATCACATCTCAGCTCCAAGTCACAGAAGCAAATCAAATGAACTACAAGGACAGCCATCTCCCCTCATCTCCATTACTCCATGTTTTCATGATTACAAGCAGCTCTAGCTCATTGTTTGTCTGCTTCACACAAAGGGAAAGTTGAGGTCTTGAGGTAAGCATCCTCATGAAATGACGGCCTCATTGAGAAGCATCCTTGAAACATAGGAGGTTAATGCACTTAGGAACTGTCCCTGCAGACAAAACCCTGCATTAGTTCTTCCTACACAGATGGGCTAGGAAAGGGGAGGAGTCATTTCCTCTGGGTGAAATGTTTAAACAAATCGATGGGTTGTCTTTTTATTTTATTTTATTTTTAATATTTTTATTATTGATTTCAGAGATGAAGGGAGAAGGAGACAGATAGAAACATCAATGATGAGCGAGAATCATGGATCGGCTGCCTCCTGCACACCCCACACTGGGGATCGAGCCCGCAATCCGGGCATGTGCCCTGACTGGGAATCTAACCGTGAGGGGAGGAGTCATTTCCTCCGGGTGAAATCTTTAACCAAATCGATGGGTTGTCTTTTTATTTTATTTTATTTTTAATATTTTTATTATTGATTTCAGAGATGAAGGGAGAAGGAGACAGATAGAAACATCAATGA
This sequence comes from Myotis lucifugus, assembly GCF_000147115.1. Taxonomy (NCBI): domain Eukaryota; kingdom Metazoa; phylum Chordata; class Mammalia; order Chiroptera; family Vespertilionidae; genus Myotis; species Myotis lucifugus. The sequence goes on along the minus strand of NW_005871556.1, from coordinate 438,856 downwards.
TGAGCGAGAATCATGGATCGGCTGCCTCTTGCACACCCCACACTGGGGATCGAGCCCGCAATCCGGGCGTGTGCCCTGACTGGGAATCTAACCGTGACCTCCTGGTTCATAGGTCGACGCTTAAGCACTGAGCCATGCCCGCCGGGTGATGGCTGCTTTTTGAAAAGAAGCAAAGGGAAGAGCATCTATAGCAGAAGAAGGGTGCATACCTCTTGCCCATCTTTGCTGACGTTGTCGCTGGCGTGCCTGGCCACAATGGAGAGGAACTGGAGGAGGCGGTGGAGGGTGTCGCAGTTGCACGGAGGTAAAAGGTAGATGAGGAGCTGCAAGGCGCCCAGTTGTTCCTCTGGCTCCAACACTAAGCAAGGCAAGAAGAGGCGCTGTACGTCAGTGAAATGGGGGAATTCACATGATTTAGGCTCAGACCGCCTCTCAACTTCCTTCAGAAAGAGATGATTGGGTCACATGTCTCTCCTTCACCCACACTCCCACTGATTTAGCAATTTAGCAGCAAGGTTCTGTGAGGGATGTCAAGATTCATTAGACCTGGGGAAATGTAACATCTAGAGCAGTGGTTCTCAACCTGTGGGTCGCGACCCCTTTGGGGGTCGAACGACCCTTTCACAGGGGTCGCCTAAGACCATCAGGAAACACATATATAATTACATATTGTTTTTGTGATGAATCACTATGCTTTCATTATGTTCCATTTGTAACAATGAAAATACATCCTGCATATCAGATATTTACATTATGATTCATAACAGTAGCAAAATTACAGTGATGAAGTAGCAACGAAAATAATTTTATGGTTGGGGGTCACCACAACATGAGGAACTGTATTAAAGGGTCGCGGCATTAGGAAGGTTGAGACCCACTGACCTAGAGCAAGCATTATAATCCAGGCTAGGAAGGTACCTTAATTTCCCTCCTCTCCCTCCTTTCCCTGACATTACTAATCATTTAATTTGTGTATTATTGTCTTTCATTGGTGGTTAATATTTACTAACAATGACTGAGAATTGGCAAACATTTTAAAATTTGAGTTTAGAACATAGCTGGAACTCTTTTCTGTTGAGCAATACAGAAGAGATAGACTTTTTGTTGGCAATAACTAAGACACAGCGCCACGACAGCGTCTTCTCTCTCTTTTATGATCCTATTTGAATTACAGCATTGGAGGAAGAAAGGTATGGAGGCTGACTCAGCTCTAACCTATTCTTACCCCACCCTCACCTTCCTTTTCTCCTCCATGGGATCTGTCTCTATAGCCTGCCAGTGGCCACAGGGGAAGTCCTGGCACGGGGCTGCACCATCTTGCTTCCCTGGAATATTGCCTGTCCCCATTTCTCAATCTGAGTCCCTTTCTCACTCCTTCTTTGTGCAAGAAATGCAAACTCATTTTTAGGCACAGACTCAAAGGGAACTCTCGCTATTACTTCAAAGCATCAATAGACAGCACTTTCTACTGTCCTAGGGTCATCTGAAAGCATCCCATATTCTTGGCTACATCCATTGTTCTATTGCAACTTGCTTCTTGCTAATTCTCTCCAGGGTGAATCCCAGAAAATTCCCCAAATAACCCACTCATTAGAGACCAATAAATAAGGACCAAAAGCTAGTGGGAAACACATGCAGGAGGCTTGGATGAGTGAGTTGGACATCCCGGTAATCCAGGAACACATTCCCACTGACGGATGTGTTACGCACGGAGGGTATTGATGAAAGCGGTGTACAGCTCCCTGGTGAGAAGGGGGTCTGGCATGTCCCTCAGGAACTCCTTCAATAAGGCAGCCACGTCATGAACACTGTGCTCTTCCTCCAGAGAGACATCAACCCCACGGTCAAATTCCTCGCGTAACTGGAAAGACAACAGTTCAAGTGGCAATCTCGTAACGCCATCTCTCTATGCTCAGTGCCCAGCAAAAGAAGCGCTGCGATTTCAGCATCTGGTATTAAGTTTACGTAGGTGAGGAGATACTTCTTTCAGGTAGTTTTAATAATCTGCATAGCCCTGGCTGGTTTGGCTCAGTGGATAGAACTTTGGCCTGTGGACTGAAGGGTTCCAGGCACATGTCTAGCTTGTAGGCTCAATCCCCGGTAGGGGGTGTGCAGGAGGCAGCCAATCCATGATTCTCTCTCATCACTGATGTTTCTCTCTCTCTCTCCCTCTTCCTCTCTGAAATCTCTCTCTCTCTCTCTCTCTCTCTCTCTCTCTCTCTCTCTCTCTCTCTCTCTATATATATATATATATATATATATATCCTATATAATAAAGAGGCAATATGCTAATTGACCATCACATCCTCACAAGATGGCGACGCCCAGTCCCTTCAGCCACGCAGGTGGGGGAAGGGGGGTGCGACAGGTGTGCGGATCCGGCCGCTCCATGCACCTTCTGCTAGAGTCTCCCAGTCCCCTCAGCCCTGCTGGCGGTGAATTTTTATGCAACCATTACCTTTTTAAAAAATCCTTACCCAAGGATATGATTATTTCTTTTAGATCATCTGTTCGTGGGGAGCAGGCCTAAGCAAGCAGGTGGGCATCCCCCAAGGGTCCCAGACTATGAGAGGGTGCAGGCTGGGCTGAGGGACCCCCCATGTGCATGAATTTTCATGCACCGGGCCTCTAGTGTGTATATATTTATATAAAGATCTGCATAAACTTAATACCCAAGGAGGAGATGCAAACAACATGTTGCCTTGATCTACAGAGTCTATGCAACCCAGCCAGGAATATACATGTAAGTGCATTATTTAAAAAAGTATCTGTGAGTTTACTGTTAATGATGCAAGCAGAAGGGTTTGATAACTATATCCAGAAGTTGGGAAGAAGAGCTAAGGGGTTAGGTCAACTATAATTGTGGGAGGGAGGAATGAATCCATTATATAGCAGTTTTGCATATCAGCATTCCTACCATGTTGGAATTTTGACATTTTACAGAAATACTCGACAAGAAAGCAAAGAGCTTTTTCTGCAAACAATGAAATTTAAAACCCGATGAGCCAAGCATGACTAAGTCTTAAAAGGTGACAATAACTAAACAGGAGCTGCCTTATATTTGTCCAAGTAGCTTAGTAACCGTTCCCAGAAGGTTTCCATGCCTTAAATCATTATACTAGGTTTATTAGCATTCACAGCAGCAGCAGGAAGACACAATAGCAAGAAGAAGGGAGTCATAGCTCTGCACCCTACTTTTATCACTGACAGCTCAACTTCTCTTATGTATTGTTCTCTGCTGTACAAATAATTATGTGAGTTTATGAATCTATTCAATGCAATGAGCTTCTATAAGAGTTCATGTGTTGAAGCATCCATTCACCCATCCATTCAACAAAGATGTAATGCACGCTTCCTGTGTCCCAGGCCCTCAAAGTATGGTGGTGAATGAAGAGGTAAAGTCCTTCCCCTTCCCCAGCTCTCAAGCTGATAAGAGAAACAGGTAATCCCACAAATGATTAATTAACTGTTAATATTGTGACAATTGTTCTGAAGAAAAAGCGTAGGGTGCTAAGAAGGAAATATAACAAGATGAAATGCTGAGTGCGTTAGAGAGTCTTTCATTCTTGAAATCTAAGTCTAAATGACCACGAATTCTATTTTTATTAGATAATCTCCATGCAGTTTTTCTTTAGCTGGATCCAGATATAACTAAGGAGTAATTCCTGACACTACCTCTCCACCTGCAGAAAATGCCCATTACTGTCTTGAACCATTGTCCAGGCAACTATCCATCAGTGTGCATGAGGGAGCTAGAAAGAAGGTTTCTATTGGTGCCACTCCCACTTGTGATCATTCGAACACATCATATTTCTTTCTTTAATTAATTTATTTTTGGTTAATCCTCAGCCAAGGATGTTTTCCATGGATTTTTAGAGAGAAAGTGGAAGGGGTGGGGAGAGACAGAGAGAGAGAAACATTGATGTGAGAGGACACATCGATTGGTTGCCTCCCATAGGCACCCAGACCAGGGCCAGGGATCGAACCTGCAACCGAGGTATCTGCTCTTGACCAGAATTGAACCTGCAACCCTTCAGTCCACAGGCAGATGCTCTAACCAGTAAGCCAAACCGGCCAGGGCTCGAACACACCCTATTTCTTTTCTGAGCACACACCCATTCAGAAAGAATGGACCATGGAAAGAGCTTGGTCTAAATGTTCTGATCTTGAATTTAACATTGTGTGATATTGACTTAAGTTTCTTAATCTCTTGAATCCTCAAAAGAAGTGGTTGAAAGGGGCTACTCAGAGCTGGTGGGCAGATTGAATGAGATAATGTTGGTGGAAATACCCTGCAATTCTGCAGAGGCCTAAGACATATGACTATGCTATCGTCCCTCCTGAGAGTCCTGTTGTGACATAGAATTCAACAGTCTCTTGTGTGACTATGAAAAATAAAAACCAACCAACAAACCAAACAGAAAACACACTTCTTTCGAAAGACCTCTTATCTTGAAAAAAAATAAGATAGGTGAGGGGGTATTTAGTTCAGTTAGTTGCAATAATCTAAATAAATATTCCTTCAGCTTCATCCAACTGAAAATAATTTTGATTTGGCTTCATTTTTAAGTTGTTAAGTTCCTTATTCCTTTCTGTTAAAACCAACACAGGGAAAAGAACATTTTAATTTTTTTCAGCCAACAGATGAATTCTTTTCCCAAAGGATGGTTTGCCTTTTATGCAACCATCATGAACACAGATATCTGCCTGATCAGAGGAACGTATTCCTGAAGCTCCAATAGCAAGCTTCTATTGCAAGAATATTGCACAGTGCTGAAGGAAATCAACAGTACATTCCCCACATGAAAAATGAATTGGGAATCACTGGTTCCATGGAAAATTCATAAGAATTGTTTATTTTTGAGAATTATTTATTAGGGTCCTAGGGTCATCTGAAAGCATCCCATTGTATGAATGTTAATGGCATTATTCATATTGCATTTTAGTAAAAAATTGGTGCTGTATAATTATTTTCTACTTCTTATCGCTTACTGATTAGGTACTCTCTGAGTCTCCTGCGTTTACAGTTTCGGTAAGATATTTCTAAATCCGTTTTGCTTGGCTGTACATACCATGCACATGTCTGGACGTTTTGCTTTCAAGTGTTTGATCCTAACTCAATCGCAACCTTTCTGAGCCTCTGAGCTTCTCGCCTGTTGCCTTTTACCTCTCGGGACTCAATTATACTATAATTGGCAGGACCGTGCAGAAAAGATATTCAGAAGTGAATTTGCAAAAGCTTGAACTTGGCATGAGGTGATTCAATTGACAGTCAAGGGAAACGTACAATGTCATCTTTACTTCTCACTTACTTGTCTCACTCTCTTTTTGGAGCTTCCGACTCGAAAGATCCCCACTGTCTGGAGACCTGCAAACAAGCAAACAGAATCAACAGACCTGTTTTATGGCGTGAAACTCTGGAGGAAGTCAAAATAGAAACAGAACAGAAGGCCAGCACTGGGCTGCAGCACGCAAATGCTATCACTTGATATGCCCACTGTCATTCTCCAGTACCTACAGGTTAGCCCTATAGGCAACCGGATAATTCGATGTTAAACATTTCTGTTAAAACAATTTTTCATGTGATATGATGCTCTTCCGCACCTCCATATGAGAAAAGTTATGTAACAATTCTCTTATTATTCAGAATAATTACTTAATCATGAATTTTTAGCTCTTTATCAATATTGAAAATAGTTCTTGTTTTACTGATCATACATAAAACATGTACTTATTAAAGAAGATCTATAAAAGGCAGAAACATGTAAAAAATAATATACTTCAAAAAACCACCTGATACAGAAATAATCGCTCTTTAATATTTTGGTTTCTTTTTATCCAGCCATTTCTCAATATATATACAGGGGTGGACAAACATAGGTTTACAGTTGTAATGCAAATATATAATTAATAAATAATAATGCAAGAATAAACGTTCACATACTCACAACTGTAAGCCTACTTTTGCCCACCCCTGCATATATGGAGGGAGGGAGGGAGGGAGGGAAGAAGGGAGGGAGGGAGAGAGAGAGAGAGAGAGAGAGAGAGAGAGAGAGAGAGAGAGAATGCTACTGTTTTCACTCCATATTATGCTATAAGATTTTTTTTACGCCAGTAAAAATTCCTTGTAAATGTCATTTAAAATGCATGCAAATACTTTATAGTATGAATATGCCACAATTCACTTCATATTCCCCCGACTGGCATATAGGTCCCCCCACACATATGCACTTGTTTTGCATTATAAATGGCCCTATTATGAACAACAGTACACACTTCTAATTTTCTTAGGATCATATCCTAGAAGTGGGGTTATTGTGGAGGTTGAGAGACTGCTCTTAAACAATTAGCTCTCTTAAAACAAACAAGTGTTATCACACATTAGACATTTCAACAATAGTTCCATAATATCATTAAATTTCCAGTCAACATTCACATAAGGTTCACAAACTCTGATAGATCTATATGCCTAATACAAGAACTATGTATTTTCTATTCTTGCAAGAAATGGTTTTCAAATCTTTTTTTTAAAAGAAGCTGGACTCTTATTTTTTAAAGGAAGCCTTATGAGTGACTTCAACGTATAAAAAAAGATAAAAGCGGGTCTTCTCTGTTTGAGGGGGATCCTGGAGACAGGCCTAGTCCAACAGATATTGCCCCCCTAAATTGCTTGGCCTCAAAGGTTACTTCTGAAGACTCTTGGGGTCTAGGTAGTCTGAATGCCATCAAGTAGCTATTCCCCCCAAAATCTTGGTTAGCCCAGGAATCTCTGAAGCAAACACATCCATAAGCTTTTTTTTTAATCCTCATCTGAGGATATTTTTCCATTAATTTTTTCCCACTGATTTTTAGAGAGAGGGAAAGACAGAGAGAAATATTGAAGTGAGAGAAACACATTGATTGGTTGCCTCCTGCACGCACCCTGACCAGAGCCCGGGCTGGGGTGGAACCTGCAACAGAGGTACTTGCCCTTGACCAGAATCGAACCCGGGATCCTTCGGTCCATAGGCCGATGCTCTATCCACTGAGCCAAACCGGCTAGGGCCATAAACTATCTTCACAAAGGAAACTTTGGCCCAGAGTTTGATCCAGTGAACACAGAATTAAACTGGGTGCTTAAGTAAATGATGCTTGAATTAATGAAAGTCTTCAGTACTGACAGAGAAGTCTGCTTACCATGTTTTTCTAGATGTTGACAGCAGCTGTCCACCAGCCTGGGAACCTGTCTGTAAATAGGATTCAGACTGAGTTTCTTATCTCTCGCTTTTTCTTTTTTACTTTGAGCTTCCGCAGGCAAGGAGAGCTGTAAAGCTTCGAGAAGTCGAGACTGATTGTCATCAAGATCTGTAATGGAGTCCACTGACATTGCGCCCTGCAAATCACACACAGCCATGAGCAGAGTGCAGACAGAGAAGATAAAAACAGCTTCTCCCAGATGCCATCCAGGAATACTTTTACCCATAATTATTTATCAGACTTGAAATAATACTGCTTGATTTAATTGTGCTGCTTGTATATTGAGAGGGGAAAAAACAAACATCTTTTGAAAAAGTCAGAAGACGTCCATACACGGGCTAAGATACTGGCAGTGACAATTTCAACAATAGACAACATTTTCCAAATGAAAGACACGAGGGCAAACATAGAATTAAAATATTGAACGCACACTTTGTTCCTTTAAACAAGAAACATCGCATACTCAATGAATGAGGTAGTTAGAGAAATCTTGTGAAGAAACAAATAAAACAGTCTTAGTTTGCTTTCCCCCAGAAGCAGCCCAAAGCACTTTCTCAGGAAAGTGGTCCCCGCAGCCACCTGCAGGGGAGTGGGGAAATGAGACACGGAAGAGAAAGCAGCCCCTGACGGGAGCCTCCCCCGGCCTATGACCACCATGGGCAGCTGGAGTCCAGTTGCATGGGGGGCCCTGGGAGACAGTGCGGATCAAACACCCCTGAGCTAGCCCTGCTCAGGTGTGACGGAGCTGAGGTATTTATACTCTAAGTCTCAAGAGTCATCGATTAAGGGCTCCTCAGTTAAGAAATGGTCACGCCTGCCCTAGCTGGTTTGGCTCAGTGGCTAGAGCAGTGGTTGTCAACCTTCTGGCCCTTTAAATACAGTTCCTCATGTTGTGACCCAACCATAAAATTATTTTCGTTGCTACTTCCTAACTGCAATGTTGCTACTGTTAGGAATCGTCATGTAAATATCTGATATGCAGGATGGTCTTAGGCGACCCCTGTGAAAGGGTCGTTCGACCGCCAAAGGGGTCGAGACCCACAGGTTGAGAACCGCTGGGCTAGAGCGTTGGCCTATGGATTGAAGGGTACGGGGTTCAATTCCAGTCAAAGGCACATGCCCAGGTTGCAGGCTCGATCCCCAGTAGGGGGCGTGTAGGAGGCAACCGAGCAATCATTCTCTCTCATCATTGATGCTTCTATCTCTCTCTCCCTCTCCCTTCCTCTCTGAAATCAATACAATATATTTTTTAAAAAAGAGTAGCTTCTGGTAGGGGCAGGGAGGTGGTGTCAATGCCTCACTCAGTCGGTGCAGCTTGTCATCGGCCTGGGTGGGCATCAGAGAAAGCCCTCAGCAAAGAGATGAGGTGCTGGCAGGTGAGAAGGCCAGCTTGCTAGGAATAGTGAAGGCCCAGGGGCAGGGAACAGGGCACCAGCCATGCCTGTGTAGTCACGCATCCTGAGATGAAGTGTGGAGGAGGAAGCTGGCTGCTGATGTCCTGGGAAGGCCTGGACAAGAGGAGAGGGCATTTGGGAGGCCAATTGCATAGGCCTAGGTCCGTGGTCGGCAAACCTCGGCTCGCGAGCCACATGCGGCTCTTTGGCCCCTTGAGTGTGGCTCTTCCACAAAATACCACGTGCGGGCGCGCACGTACAGTGTGATTGAAACTTCGTGGCCCATGCGCAGAAGTCGGTATTTTGTGGAAGAGCCGGTATTTTGTGGAAGAGCCACACTCAAGGGGCCAAAGAGCCACATGTGGCTCTCGGGCCGCAGTTTGCCGAGCCGCAGTTTGCCGACCACTGGCTTAGGTTACCAGAAAACTCTAATGTAGAGTCTTGTTGTCATTGCCATATATGGGTTTGGACAGACAGTCTGAAGGACAATGATAGGATTGGAAGAACAATTCCATCATGCAAATTCAAAGGTGGTCATGTCTTCCTTTTTACACAGAGCCAAAGCTTTGAAAAATAGCAGTGGCTCGAGTGCCCCTCTATCTCGGAGAGGTCCTGAATGTTGGGGGCGGATGGAGAAATATGGATTTCAAGTGAGAAGTATCTGGGCAGCGTTCTCAACCTGTGGGTCACGACCCCTTTGGCGGTCGAATGACCCTTTCACAGGGGTCGCCTAAGACCATCCTGCATATCAGATATTTACATGACGATTCATGACAGTAGCAACATGACAGTTCTGAAGTAGCAACGAAAATCATTTTATGGTTGGGTCACAACATGAGGAACTGTATTTAAAGGGCCAGAAGGTTGAGAACCACTGGTCTGGGGTTTTAACTAGGGCATTAGTCAAAGGCTGGAGGTGACAAAAATTGGGAGCCTCCAGGTGAGAGAAAAGAGAGAGAAGTTCTCCCAGTGACCTGGGAAGTTTTAGAAATGTTTATCAACGGGCTCAGCCAGTCACCAACCAGCTTTCCTGAAAACTCAGCTTTCTTCACTTGAAATGTGAAATTTGAAATGCCAAATAAGAGTACGGTGCCTAGACACAGCACTCACTAAATAAATGGTAACATATCAGTATTGCTTACATATATATCTGGTTATGTCTGAGAAAAAGAAAGTTCCAGGGAAAAGATTGTTTATGAAACCAGCAGCAATTCACTGGGCCAGGCACGGTTCTCAGCTGAAGATGAAGAGATGAACAAAAACATCTAGCCCTGCCTTCCAGCCTCATGGTCTCATGGGAGAGTCTCCGAACACAACAGAAGATTGCAACAGACCAGGATCAATGGTGATGTAGAATGTTCAGGATATCACAGGACATATGTGTAAACAAGGAGGGGTACCCGAGGGCTTTGAGAGGGATGAGGGAAAGGCTTTGAGTGGGTGCCAGGTGCCATAGAGCCGGTGTAAATTCTCCCTGAATGGAGTGGTTGACATACCTGGACACAAATGACATTTCCAGTTTTCGCATGAGCAAAGACTCAGAAAATAACCTCATACACCTTTGGTTGTCCTCGCATTGGCTACAGAGAAAATACTGAACAACTCACCCTCCTCCTCGCCCGAGGAGCTGGTTCCGGGGTGTTTGGCGATGTCGACTCATTTGGTGTTTCCGAGGTGGAGCTGAGAGATGAGTTACTGCTTGACAGTTCTTTGTTTTGTCTTTTACTTCCAAATGGGAGGAGGGAGGCAACAAAATCGGATGCATCCTTTTGCTCGTCCCTCTGTAAGTCCTGCTTGAGCTTGTAGGCCCGGTCATTTGCAATGACTTGGGACAAGGGCATTCCGAATGCCTGCGGGATGAATTCTGGAATCGAAACACAAACATTCATTTTCAGAGAAAGACCGGATCCGTGGAGACTTTCACTGACGCGTGAGACCTCAGGGCAGACATATTCAAATGGCTGTTTTTGGAAGAACTGATTGCTCAATCCAAATAAGAAGATGACTTTTGTGTTGATCAGAGTGGCCAAAGTTTCTATTTCAATAAGGAAAGCTGGTGTGTATAACTATTACAGGCTTTAGACTTCTCGGCCTCTTGTTTTTCTCCACATAGCTCAAGTATGGTTGACAGGAAGTGACTTTATAGAGAAATGTGATCTTTTTGATAAAATGTACATAATAGTTTATCCTCATGAGGACACAGTTTCACAAAGAGTTAGTCCTCAATTTGTATGTCTCAAGAACCCCCAAAGCTTACAAGGCATGGTAAGACTCTGCATTGATACATTCAGTTGACAGACACTTATTGAAGACCTACTATGTGCCACGTCAAATTACACAATGGGGAGTACACAGCTTGTGAAAGGCAGGTCCAGTCCTTGCTCCCGGAAGGTTCCGAGAGTGGAGTGGCGGAATGCAGTCAGATATGTAAATAAATGCAATAGTGTCCATAATGCGCTAGCATAGAGAAATGCATGAAGCAAAGGCAAATTCAATTAAGTGGCTATACTTTGAAGTTCCCAGTGAAAGAGCTATCACGTGACATGATAATCTGAGAGGCAGAGGAACAACTTGGAAAGAAGTCTGATTTTTTCATTGTGTTGCTTGCCCCCACATGCTGGCCCCAGTCAGCCGGGTTGGGGCTGTCACTCATGATCTGTGCTCAGGCTGTTCTGCTGACCACATGCGAAAGTGGAGTCCCGCCATTAACTATCTGGTGAAGGGCCCCAGATACAATTTGTTCAATCCTCTAGTGAGGAAAATTTTGGAGAAGGAGCAGAATGCAGAAATCTATGGCTTTATTTGTAGATGTACATCCAGTTGCTTTCTGGATCTCTACAGTAATGTGTATACAGATACATCATAAGCACACCAATCTTTAGGGCCAGGCATTTTATTTTTTTTATATTTTCATTGATTTCAGAGAGGAAGGGAGAGGGAGAGAGAGAGAAACATCAATGATGAGAGACTATCATTGATCGGCTGCCTCCTGCACGCCCCCTACTGGGGATCGACCTCACAACCTGGGCATGTGCCCTGACCGGGAATCAAACCCTGACCTCCTGGTTCATAGGTGGATGCTTAACCCCTGAGCCACGCCGACTGGGCAGGGCCAGGCATTTTATTGGCAACATTTTATATTCATGGTGAAGAGCATTAATGATTAAATTAAATTTCTTTTAGATGCAAAATTAGGTCTCTTAGCAGCAGCAGATTGGAGTCTAGCCTCTCCATTCTTTTTATAACCTCTATAAATAAAACTAGAGTGCCCTGGCTGGTTTGGCTCACTGGATGGAGCATTGGCCTGGGGACTGAAGGGTCCCAGGTTCGATTCCAGTCAAGGGCATGTGCCTTGGTTGCGGGTGCATCCCCAGTGCGGGGTGTGCAGGAGGTGGCTGATCAATGCTTCTCTCTCATCGATGTTTCTGGCTCTCTGTCCCCCTCCCTTCCTCTCTGTAAAAAAATCAATAAATATATTTTAAAAAATTTTAAAAATAAAACTAGAGTGGTCAAGAGAAAACAGTTGTAAAATGGTTTGTTCTTCGAAAGAAAAAGCTAACATTAAATCAGGTGGAAAGACGCTTTAAAGGTTTTCTTCTTTGATACAAGGCACCATTTAAAAAAATTAATATTTTATTGATCATTTTACAGAGAGGAAGGGAGAGGGATAAAGAGCTAGAAACATCGATGAGAGAGAAACACCGATCAGCCGCCTCCTGCACACTCCCTACTGGGGATGTGCCCACAACCAAGGTACATGCCCTTGACTGGAATCGAACCCGGGACCCTTCAGTCGCAGGCCGACGCTCTGTCCACTGAGCCAAACCAGTCAGGGCACATGGCACCATTTTGAACATCACAGAGCTAATGGCCATGTCTACACTGAAAGCAGAAATAACACTTGAAAAGTCTGCACCTCTGGGTCTATCAAAACCTGCAATTCGTTTTTAAGTGGAAAATTAAGCCTTCGGCACCCTGGCTTAGCATTTGGGGATTTTCTGCAGATGCTTACAATTCTCCATCAACAAACCAGGTGGCATATAATAATCCCAAAAATATTTTAGGAATTTGTTTTGAGTGATCAGTGTGGCCAGTGTAGCAAACTGCAATGCTCCTTATAAAAGGCCACTCCCACTACCAGCAAATAGAAACCAAATGGGGCCCTAGCGGACCACCTGCTGTGCACCCAGGTTTTATTATGTAAATCAGTACTCTCTTGTCTATGGGAACAATCAAATAGTCTGACCTCAAAAAGGTTGGGGAGCCCTAACCGGTTTGGCTCAGTGGATAGAGCGGCGGCCTTCGGACTGAAGGGTCCAGGTTCGATTCCGGTCAAGGGCATGTACCTTGGTTGTGGACACATCCCCAGTAGGGGGCGTGCAGGAGGCAGCTGATCGATGTTTCTCGCTCATCGATGTTTCTAACTCTCTATCCCTCTCCCTTCCTCTCTGTAAAAAATCAATAAAATATATATATTTTAAAAAGGTTGGGGAAAGTCTAGAAACAAGTGGATGGCCAGGTTGACAGCTACACAGAATATTAGGGACAATAACAGCAAAAAGGATATTGATGAATATCTCAAGTGACATGTGCCTGCTCATGCAGGCTTGCTCATAGCAGAATTTAATATGAGATGGGGACTATTGATTTCTCTCCGAGCCGCATTTTCTATACAAGGAAAACCAACCAGTCTCATTTAGAGATTTCTAATATCCCTGGGGGGAAACAGAAGAAAAATGGGTTTCCTTTGGAAATCTGTCACTTTTAATATCTGAGAGTCTGTCACTCTACTTGTAAATTGGAATAACTGAATACAAATGAAACAGATGGAATATGTGAAGTCATTCTCCCCAATTTTTATTTCTCTCTTTTTTCCCCAATCAAGAGCCGTAGCCACCTATCACAGATTTTTATTTCTAATGGGCTTCCTCTCCTGGCTGAGTTTATTCTTTCAGTAATAGCATTCTGATATAGTCTCTTTAGTTTCTCATTGCTTTCTTCCGAGGGCTCTTACAAGCTTCAGAAAGGAGACTTCCCTGTGCCATTCAACTTGTGCTGCCGTGTCTAGTTTCTGTCAAATTCTAGATATGATTCCTTGAATATTTTTGCTTTTCAAAATATGGCTATTGTGAAATTGGGGATTTATCACAAGCATATTGAGCAAATTCCTCCTTTATGTGTAAATAAAGAGTTGAGCACCCACGCTTATCTGAGGACTCAAAGCTCTTCCACCAGTGGATAAAAGGAACCTGTGATGATGGTGGCTAATCAAGTTGAGAATAGGTTTTAAAACCATAAGGAGATTACCCAAGACGCACTGTTTGGGGGCCAGGAACAATGTGTCTCATGTTCCTATCTATGGAATGTGTTCATCAAGGAGGCGGCTTCCCGTGCTGTTTTTATCAGTAGCAACTGCCTACTCTCCCGCCCCAAGAACTGTGGGGTCAGGCACGACATCCCCTCTGCTCCCTACTGCCATTCCCAGATGATCCTCTTCCCACGGTGCCGCAGAAACGGGCTATTGCAAGGTTCCCCTGGTCTCCTGGTATCTGCTATTGTCAATGACTTCGACTCATGGTCATGACCCTCCAAAATCTACCATCCCCCTGGGTGGCTTGGACATCTACTGAAATGGCCCATCTGATCCTCTGTCATCCCATCTCCTTGACCTACTCTGCTCTTCCTTTTTCATGCACGCCACCTCTTTCATCCACTCCCTCCGTCCCATCCTGGGCTTTGTCCTCAGCAGGAGTGATTCCACCTCTGGAATCAGGCGTCTTCCTTCCAGTCTTGTCTCCTTCCACCCCAAGTTCATGTTTACCCTGCGGTGTGGCAATCTGTTTAAACACACCATCAAGCCACCCCCTCCACGACACTTTGATGGTGGCTCCATACCCCTGGTGCTGTGATTAGGAACCACATTCACTGGAACAAAGTAGTTATCTTTAACCCTTTCCCCTCCAAGTGATTTCTCTTGGATACAAGCAGGAGATTGTTCTAAAGTTCTAAAAGTTTACAAATACTTTTTGGTTGCCAAGCAATTTAACTAAGAGAAATGAAGGGCTTGGAACTATTCCGTATGACAATGTGTTTTCTGTTTCCAGATCGTAGCTATTGTAAATAAGGCTGCTATGAACACAGGGGTGCACATATACTTTCTGATTGGTGTTTCAGGCTTCTTCGGATATATTCCTTGAAGTGATGCAGTGAAGGCCTGGGGTGGCCGTGGGAGTGGGGGAAATGGAGGAAAAAATGGGGCATCTGTCATACTTTCAACAATAAAGATAAGTTAAAAAAAGTAATGCTTTATTGGCGCACCCCAAAACCTGTTGATTATAGATACACGTAAGCTTTTTGTGACTGCTTTATAAATGTCTAAAACTAAAAATTAGTGAGGGCAAGAATAAATAAAATATTTATATAGCCTTTTGACACAGGAACAACAAAAAAAGGAAACATGTTTTCTGCACCAGCATCCGTCTTGAATTAGTTTCATATGGAAATCAAAAGTCACACGGGCACTGCTTAAGTGGCAGGAGGGATGCAGGAATGTCACATGATCTGCTGTACATTATGTCAAGCGATGAAATAAAATACAGGACATGGTTCATTCTGATTGAATCAATTAATTTAGCGGCGTACCAAACATTTAATGAATCACTCTTTATGGGGAAAGCAATTTGATTCTAATAAGCGGCTCCCATTTATTTTTAGATGATCTAACCCAAAAGGTCATTTCGAGTTTCCTGTTTTCCTGATTTTACTCTGGGATTCAAGTGATTATCATTTTTCACATGTGCAGCTGCTATGAACTCAAATGCTAATATTCCAACGGAAGAAAATACTGTGAACCAACTCACTGTGTGAGACCCGCATGCTGCCCCTCACACTGGTTCCCAGGACTTCAGATTCGGGAAGGATGCCATGGAATTAAGCTTCATGGAAGCCTAGGACGCCTTCTCTTTAAATATCAGAGCTACTTTAAATAAGAAAAAATACCATTTTTTTTCCCATGAAGCCGTGTGTTTCTCCCCTTAGTTGGATGGGTGATGTGTCTTTCCTTTGGAAGCATCAGGACCTGTTTTATTTCTCCCCAAGCCAGCTCCCTGCGCAGCCTTGTAGAACACTGCCAAGTTCTTGCTGCGCCTATATAATACATAAATATGATTCGGTCTGAAAAATGCCCAATGGCCCAGTACATATTGGTCAATGACTTCCCCTGGCCCTTCTTCCCTGCTCACATCCATTCTTGCTTCCTGCTGGTTTGTGATATAAGCAAGCACACACACACCTCTCTTGAGAGAGAGAACTGAAACATCTCCCACAAAAATGCTCATTCTGCTCAGTACCCGTGGTCGGCAAACTGCGGCTCGCGAGCCACGTGCGGCTCTTTGGCCCCTTGAGTGTGGCTCTTCCTAAGCCTTAGGAGTACCCTAATGAAGTGAATAACAACGTACCTACCTATATAGTTTAAGTTTTAAAAATTTGGCTCTCAAAGGAAATTCCAATCATTGTACTGTTGGTATTTGGCTCTGTTGGCTAATGAGTTTGCCGACCACTGCTCTGTGGGAAGTAAAATGTTGGTTTTCCATTCTTTAGAATTCTGTATCTCCTTTTATTCCAAAGCAGGGGTCCTCAAACTACGGCCCGCGGGCCACATGCAAATACAAATATTGTATTTGTTCCTGTTTTGTTTTTTTACTTCAAAATAAGATATGTGCAGTGTGCATAGGAATTTGTTCATAGTTTTTTTTTTAAAACTATAGTCCAGCCCTCCAACGGTTTGAGGGACAGTGAACTGGCCCCCTGTTTAAAAAGTTTGAGGACCCCTGTTCCAAAGAATCAAATGTAATGACCCTTTAGCATGGTTCGAGATATGGGTATAGAGTCTGGGATCGATGATGGGGACTAGGTCTTGTCCAATATTGATTCCAATGTGTTTATTTTTTATACCTCCAGTTTTATTTCCTTACATCAAGCAGAAATTCAATAGTTATATAAAAGATTTCCCAGGTGAGGCACACGGCTCTCCTTACTCAACACTCATTTACTCTGTCACATAAAATGAAAATACATTCATATGACTACACCATTCAGCAGTCATTTCATAGAAACAAACCACAAAATGTTGTACTATGCTAACGGGGGCCAGGTGCCCATTGTGTGGGCTCAATTAATATTAGTTTGAAACGACCACAAGGAATGACTAAAGTGTCAATTCCCTAGGTAGACACAAAAGGGTACACAAAACAGTATGAAGAGAGTCAACAATTCCCAAAACATATAGGGCAAAGAATAAGCACACAATGATCTAACATCAAAATGCTGAGAATGGCTCATCTTCAGTAACCCGTGAGGATGAGACTGTTTCTCTCCAGTAGTCATGGTAGGCGAATCCACACTCTTTCTCAGTCAACTAGCCCTGCCTAAATATCTGGATTTGCCAGACAGCTGGTTAACGTTAGAGATGCTATCCATGGCTACTCAACCCAGGTTCTCTCTCTGCATAGCTGATTGGCCAGAATCATAATTAGAACCATAAACTTGGCTGAAGTCACACTTTTCTCAAACCAGCTGAACTCATCAATTCAATACAGGGCCACTCAAACACAAAAGAGTAGACCCAAACAGTTCTTAATGACATTCCATCATAGAAATCCAGTTTACGTAATAGCATTGAACCACATAAATCTATGCAATTCAAAAACCCCACCAAATTCAACCATTATGCTCCATGGAAGATGTATTCCCTCTAGTTCATTCTGTTCCTTACCTCTGTCTTTGTTTTTCTCCTTCCCTAGTGAATCCAGTTTCTTTCTCAAAGATTTCTTCCTCTTTTGTCCATCTGTAAATATTAAAAGAATAAAAAATTGTAAAAATAAGAATACAAGTAATATTTTACATTATCAATAACCATGTCTGAGCAAAAGCATGACTTCTCACTTACCTCACTCATAATTTGACATTTTAAACAGACCAATGGCTCTGAAAATATAAGAAAAATCCCTGACTTGGATTGCACACATCACTAGAATCTTGGTGTATGCTCTTAAAATTTGTTTCAATAGAAAGTACAGGAAAGTTATTTCCTTCAGAAATAATTTAGTTTTGAAATTTCAGATATGTTTGTTTTTACTATTAGATGAGCTTCTTCCTATTCTTCATATTTATGTGGACCAATGTCATCTTTTTAAAATGTTTATTGAATTTATGGGGGTGACATCGGTTAATAAAATTATATAGGTGTAAAATTCTGTAACAAATCATCTGCATATTGCATTGTGCAAAGTTAAGTCTCCTGTCACCATTTGCCCACCTTTACCATCTTCTAGCTCCTCCCACCCCATTTCCTTCTGATAATCATCACACTGTTGTCTCTGTCTATGAGTTGTATCTTGCTAAGTGAAAGAAGTCAGTCATAGAAAGACACATACCATATGATTTCACTTACATGTGGAATGTAATGAACAGAATAAGCTAACAAACAAAATAGAAAGAGACATAGAGAGAACAGGCTGACGGATGTTAGAGGGGAGGGGGTTGGGTGAAAAAATTGAAGGGATTAAGCAAGTACAAACCCCACAAACAAACCAATGCCATCTTGAATCAAGTCTCTTTGAAAGAAGAGTTAACAGTACTTAAGGCTTTGGCATTCATGAGCTAGTAGAGTGTAACTGGAGAAGGAAATGAATTTGGGGGTTATAATGCCCAGATCTAATTACTGTTGTACCATTTATTAACTGTGTGACTTTGCGTAAGTCTCAGTGTCCTCATTTATAAAGTGGGAATTTCATAGGGTTGTTGTGAAAATTAAATAAAACGATGCATCTAAAGTGCTTAATGGGGACCCTGACACTTAAATTCAGATGTATTTTCCTTGATTTAATTAACTACCCCTCCCCCCACTGATGGACACTTGGGTTGTTTCTAATTTTTCACTATAATAAGTACGTCATACATTCTTTTAGCATCTTGTACTTGCAACAAATACGCTTATTATGTCTAGTTAACTCACCAAATAATAAAGATACCACTCATATCAGTAGGCAGCTGCAATCGAATTCCTGGGATGTCATCATAAAATATTGGCAGTCATTATAAGAATGCGTTTGGGGATTATGCAGCTGTCAACTTAACATGTGGGAGATGCGAATCAGGAATCCACACTGTGATCAAATAGGAGAAACACAGCCCGTGCCACAAGGAAACTTATGTGTAAGAAGGGGATTAAGAAGTGTTTTTGAAGGGATAAACTACGAAGTGTAGTAAAGAGAGAGACTCAGCCCAATAAAATGTGAAAGCAAGACTCTGATATCAAGAAAAGCCTAACTCTGCATTCTGAAACAGCAAGGAACATTCCTGGGATCCTCACGGGGCTTGGATGTTTCCAACTCCTCCTCTCTGAATGTTTGGAGGCAAAAGATATCACAATATAATCAACATTCAATCCCTCCTTCCTTTCCAAAAGCAAAAACAAATATTGCAAAAATGATTCTCCTTCCATAAAATGGAAATAGTTTGTAAGAGGCTTCACTCTTGCATTCATGAGACTGGTATGGGGGAAATTATGTAAATCAGTTCAACTGCAGCAAAGAGCCATCAGTCTCTTTCATCATGTACATGCTTTTATCTTCAGGGTCTAAAAGATGATCTAAGTATAGGGACGACCATGATTTATTATATACATACAGACAATAAACATACTAACTGTTCAAGGTTCTAATCTGTTCTCCAAATAGGACTGACAGGTCTTCTACTTTGTAACGCTGTGTTCATCACTAGTTCATATCACTAAATGTATCTGACTATAACAAGAGTATATTTCTTTAAAAAAATCCTATCATTCTTTCATTTTAATAGTTAACCTGGAAGAATAACTAAATGATATATATGAAAGCATAAAAGATTTATTTTTCATAACCATTGGGCAGGTCCTACAATTCAAACAAGTTGTCAAAGAACCAGACAACATTTTCTTTGAAGATAAAATGATTTTTTAAAACTTCTGCTTAGTCAGGGGATGTATCATATATACAGATGTGTATAAATATAAATGTACAGTTTAAATAATAATTAGGAAGCCAACTCCCACATATCCAACAGCAATAGGAGGTTCAGATGTAGACTATTGCTAGTACCAAGAAGTCCCCTATATACCTCCCTCCCCTTCACCCCAGGTCATCCCTGGTCAGATTTTACAGTAATCAATTCACTGTTTTTCTTTGCAGTTTTACCACTAAGAGTATCGTTTTGTTTTTCCTGCTTTGGAATTCACATAGATGGAATCATGCTGTAGGTATACTTTCTTGCCTTATTTATTTCATTCATCAATGCTTCCTGAAATTCATCCTGTTGAGGCAGGTGGCTGGAGTTCACTCATTTTGATCGCTATACATTGTTTTCTGGTATGAATATACCAGTTTATTTACCCAATTGAACTGTGGATGGAAATTTGAATTGTTTCTAGCTTGGTACTATTAGGAACAATGTCTTTGAAAAATTTTGTTTTTATCTTCTTACCTATGTACAGGCACAAGAATCTTTCTAAGACAGTGGTTCCTAAAATGAGGTCCTAGGACCAAGAGCACCAGTATTACCTAGGAACTTGTTGGAGATGCAAATTTTATGTTCCCATCCCAGACCTACTGAGACAGGAATTTTGGGGTGGCGCCTAGCCGTGTGTGTTCACCAAGCCCTCCAGGGAATTCTGCTTTACACTAAAGCCTGAGAACCAGAGTCCTAGGGTATATGTGTAGAAGTTGCATGGCCAGGCCAGTGTGCATGCAATCCTAGGCTTTAGTAGGTAACACTGAGCTGTTTTCCAAGTTGTTTTGCTAACTTCTATTCCCACGAGTAAGAGAGCTTACATGGCCTTACAAGGATCATATGGACTTCAAAGTCTAAAACTCCAATCAATTTCTTGAAGCCTCCTTATCACAAAAATGTGATCTTTGTGAATACTGGCTTACGATTTTTTGTGGTCATTGATAATCCTCACCCGAGGATATTTTTCCATTGATTTTTAGATAGAGTGGAAGGGAGAGAGACACACAGAGAGAAACATCGATGTGAGAGACACATTGGTTGGTTGCCTCCCGCATGTGCCCTAACTTGGGGCCGGCGATTGTGCCTGCAACGGAGGTGTGTGCTCTTGACGGGAATCGAACCTGGGACCCTTCAGCCCATGGGCCAGTGCTCTATCCACTGAGTCAAATCAGCCAGGGTCTGGCTTACAATTTTTTTTAAAAGCTTAACTATTTACAACAAATATTATCTTTTAATTAGAGCTGAATGTTATTAAAAGGAACTAAATGAAATGATGGGTGATGTGCGATAATGTGAAATGATGCATTGCGTTAGCACGCCACTTCCTCAGTTAAAATCCTCAGGAAAGTGACCGGCGCTGGGAAATGAAACCGCTCATGTCTTCTCTTTTCCCTTGTGATCAATCAGCAGTTTGTTTATTGAGTCTTCAGTTTGGGAAGAGTGTCTTTTATTCCCACAGATCACAGAAGACCTGCCCAAGGGACTGCTGCACTACATGTAACCATGCGGAGCAGTTTATGTTCAACCAGTTCCTTGGACGACAATATGTGTAATAAGTGCCATCCCGTATTTTACAGAAGTTTCAGCTTCCTGATGCTCAATACTGCACAGCCATATTTTACAGTGACGAGGAGCACATGCTTGCTAACTGCTCCCCAGGTGTGCACTATCTTACAGACATCAGTGACCTGTATGTAGGACTTGGGTCACACGTTCTGACCAGAGTTGTCTTGGAACAAGTACTTGGGGATTGGACTTTATGCAGCCTCCTTTCAGGAGACCATGCCCCATAGACATACATGACACAATAGTAGATGCGAGACAGCAAGCCTTCCATATACTAGTGACCCCAAAGCAAAGGAACCATCGGTGTGGAGTGTGGTTAATCTGGGAGTCCTGTTGGGGGGGCGGGGGGGCAATCCCAGGGTTTTCAGGAGGGTTGAGACAAGGAAGCTCCAGATTTCTCCTCTAGGACATGCTTTTCATGAACTCACTCATTCACCATCAGGTGGAGTTCCATCTTAAGGCTTGTTTCTCTAGCCCAGTGGTTCTCAACCTTCTGGCCCTTTCAATACAGTTCCTCATGTTGTGACCCAACCATAAAATGATTTTCGTTGCTACTTCCTAACTGTCATGTTGCTACTGTTAGGAATCGTCATGTAAATATCTGATGTGCAGGATGGTCTTAGGCGACCCCTGTGACAGGGTCGTTCGACCGCCAAAGGGGTCGCGACCCACAGGTTGAGAACCGCTGTTCTAGCTAGACTAGAAGCTCTCTGAAGGCAGAGCCATGTCCTAGGCTTTTGTTTCCCTCCAAGAGAATAGCACAGTGGGGGGGGGGGCAGAGCATGAGGATCTGTCAGCGCCCTCCATGGCCAGAAATCGGATAGAGGTTTTGGGTGGGTTCTGAGAGAACCCGGGAGCAATAAAGTACACAACTCCTCATTTTAAGGTGATCAGATTCAGAGTGGCGGTTATAAAACACTATTTCTATACTACATTGATTCTAGAGATATAATAATAAAGATATTGCTCAAGGAAAGATTCATTTTGGGTGATGGGAGAATAAGGGTCACTTTGGGGGAATAGATATTGTCTGAAAAGGGGCATGAAGGAAGCAGGGTTCTATATCTTGACCTGATTGGTGGTTACATGATGTATACATAGTAAGAACCCACTTAATTGTACTTGTATACATTCATATTTATGCACATTATTCTCTCTCTCTCTCTCTCTCTATATATATATACACATATATATATATACAAAATATCAAAAGACTATCATCTTAACAGAATGGCACAAACATAAAAATTACATTAACTGAATGGGACTGAAAACTCAGGAAGATAACCAATGGACACAAGACACTGGGGGGCGGGGTGAGGGCATGTGCGGGGGGTAGGGGAGGCCGGGGGGAAGGTCACTGGGGAAAAAAAAGAGAGACATATGTACTACTATCTGTAATGCTTTAAACAATAAAATAAAATAAAAAAATTAAAAAAGAAAGTATTGCACAAGAGAGTTCCTTTTTTTTTAAGAGAGTTCTTGATCATTTAACTTTCCAAAATACTTCAGTACCTATGATCTCTTCAGACTACAACTTCCCTATGACGCGGGCATACAGTAGTAATGAGAGCTTGTATTTACTGAGCACGTACTATAAGCTAAATGCTTTGTATCTGTGACCCTTTTAAGTCCTCACTGAAATTCTATGAAGCCCACACTATTCTTTATTCCTATTTTACAGGTGAGGAAACTGAGTTTAGAAGAAGTTCAGTGACTTGTCCAAGGGCAAAAGCTGGGAATTGGTAAATTCAGAACTTGCACTCAGGACTATCCAACAACAAAGCCGGTGTCTTAACTTCTACCTGAGCTGTCGTGAGGAAGACGTGCCTCTTTGAGGGATGTGACATTAAAGGCCAGATATATGGACCAACATGCTCAAGGTAATACAGAGAGAGGAGAGAGAAAGAGACAATATTAAGCTCTAAATAGTCACCAGAATTTGCATGAGTCATTCTTGCATCTATATTAACGAACACACATCAACATAAAGGGTGTCCCAAAATTCACGCAAGAAGTAATTTTGATAGAAAACACAGGTTTATAATTAGAAATTGTAAATTGTTTATTGACTCATAAAGTACACAGTATAGGGTTATGTATGGAATAGCATATCGGGTAAATGGCCTCCATAGCTTTGCTGGCACATATGCACTCTTTTGTTATTGCCTGAGCAGCCACATTTTCGAAGAAGAATGGTCCGATGGTGCCTCCAGCCCCAAATCCACACCAAACAGTGACACATTGTGGATGCATTTGTTTCTCAACAATCACTCGTGGATTTTCTGAACCCCAAATGCGACAATTTTGTCGATTAACCAAGCCATCAAGATGAAAATGAGCCTCATCGAAATTCAGCCACATTTATGCAAAATGGTCATGGAAAATTTCAACAAAAGAGTGCGTATGTGCCAGCAAAGCCGTGGAGGCCATTGACCCGATATGCTATTCCATACATAACCCTATACTGTATGCTTTATGAATCAATAAAAAATTTACAATTTTTAATTATAAACCTGTGTTTTCTATCAAAATTACTTCTTGCGTGAATTTTGGGACACCCTTTTCAATCTGAATAGCTTTCTGATGGACTCAACTGAAAAGCAGCACTAAAGCAAATGGTTCAAAACTCACAGGACTGGTCAGTGGTGGAGCTGGGACTCAAACCCAAACTCCAGCTCTTTCCAAAGCCCAGCTCTGTCCTTTGAAAGAGGGGTGGCTAAGAGCTGAACCCAGATATCTGTGACAAGAAGCTGAAAAGCCTTTCTTTAGAGTCACGTTGCCCCTGCATCAGGAGAGAGATTCTGGAGGCGTTTGCAAACACAGTGGCTGCTCATCTGTGAGGGTCAGGCAGACTCTGCCCCCCCAGAAGGATGAGGGATGGACGAGAAGATGCTGAGGCCCATTGGGAGGCAGCTACAGAGAATGGGCGCAGTCGGCCTCAATTCACAGGTGCACCTGGATATGGGACAGGGCGCCAACCTTTAAGCCCTTCATGTTGCAGAGCTCCGTAAGATGACATTACTGGAAGGAGAAGACATTGCCTGCACTGAGATATGAAATAAAGAAAAAGACTCCTTCCATGTCTTGTAAGGACAAAGTCTTCTTCTAATGCAGCGGTTCTCAACCTGTGGGTTGCGACCCCTCTGGCAGTCGAACGACCCTTTCACAGGGGTCGCCTAAGACCATCCTGCCTATCAGATATTTACATGATGATTCCTAACAGTAGCAACATGACAGTTAGGAAGTAGCAACGAAAATCATTTTATGGTTGGGTCACAACATGAGGAACTGTATTTAAAGGGCCAGAAGGTTGAGAACCACTAAAACTAGAATCTAATGTTGCTACAGACACAGGCAAAACACTAGCCTGGTGGGTGCAAAATAACCCTATCCATTCCCCCTGCAATTCGGGTGGTGTTTAGCCCACGCAGTGGTTTCTAAAAACTTTAGCTTGAATGCAAAATCTTGGTAAGTTCACAGACAGGTCTGGCTTTCTATCCTCCCGAGGAAGATGGAGAAGCTGGCAGCCATGGGTCTCATGCTCTCCTCCCTCTCCCAGGGCAGCAGACACCTGAGCCTGCACCACTGCACACCTGGGCAGCCTTGGCATTTGCAACTCCCTCCCAACCTAAAAGGAAGGTTCTCGCTTCTTTCAAACCTTCAAAAAATCCCTGCAGAGGAAAGTTTGAAGGAATGCTTTCTGGCATGACCTCCCCTGCTTTTCTCAACCACAGCTGTCTCATTATTTATTTGGACCAGAAAAATCGACTCTCAGAGAATGCAAACCAAAGGAATTCATAGACAGTGAGGGGAGCTCAGTCCAAAAGTGAGGAAAATGCTAGACAAGAGACACCTCGGTGGTAGAATGGGAAGGAGCCCTTTAGATACTGCATATAGCCCTAACTCTGCGGTTCTCAACCTGTGGGTCGCAACCCCTTTGGCGGTCGAAGGACCCTTTCACAGGGGTCGCCTAAGACCATCCTGCATATCAGATATTACATTAAGATTCATAACAGTAGCAACATTACAGTTATGAAGTAGCAACGACAATAATTTTATGGTTGGGTCACAACATGAGGAACTGTATTTAAAGGGCCAGAAGGTTGAGAACCACTGACTATCTTTCTACCAAATTCCTAACTACAAGTAGGAAAATAAAGCAAGTTACTAGAGTAAACAGCCTTCTATTTCCTTGTATGAAGTGCTGTTTCTCCTTTAGGGGGGCCAGGTCAGGTGTGGAAAAGCATCCGATGCTGAACAGTTGTGTGAATAGATGTACTGGGATGAATGGAGAGTCTTTATGCAGGAAAGACTCAGGGGCCACCGTAGTTCTTTTTAGTTTTTAAAGGACTAAACATGGTGGATAAAGAGACTTATTGGTCAGCCTTCCATTGGACAAAGATTCAGAAGGAAATTATACAAAGACAGTTTTGTCAGCAAATGGACCTTTTTGGCAATGGAATAAGCTGCCTCAAAAAAAAAAAGCGCTGTACACTGTGGCTTCCATCTGGTCGCTCTCTGTCTTGCTCTCCTCACTCTGGGGCAGTGGTCGGCAAACTCATTAGTCAACAGAGCCAAATACCAACAGTTCAACGATTGAAATTTCTTTTGAGAGCCAAATTCTTTAAACTTAAACTATAGAGGTAGGTACATTGTTATTCACTTCATTAGGGGACTCCTAAGGCTTAGGAAGAGCCACACTCAAGGGGCTAAAGAGCCACATGTGGCTCGCGAGCCGCAGTTTGCCGACCACGGCTCTGGGGGAAACTATGTCATGAGAAACCCTACGCAAAGGGCTATGGAGTAAGAAACTGGAGTCTCCAGCCTGCAGCCACCTGAGTGAGCCTGGACACTGATCCTCCAGCCCCACTCAAGCTTTCAGATGACTGCGGTCCCAGTTGAACTTGATGCAACTTCATGAATCAGAACCACAAGGTTAAGACATTCCCAGATAGTCCCAAGTTAAGGTGTTCTCCCAAATTGTGTGAGATAATAAAAAGGGTTGTTTTTTTAAGTAAAAAGAAAATATGCCAAGCTAAATGCATGTGGTACGCTGGATGGGATTCTGGAACAGAAGATATTAGCGGGGACACTGGTAAAATCTGAACAAAGTACTTTGTTTGGTTGCTTGCAATGTGCAAATATTGGTTTCTTACTTGTGATAAGTGTACTTAGGTTATATAAGATGTTATCATTAGGGGAAGCTGGGTGAGGTGTTAAGGGAACTCCGTATTATCTTTATAACTTTTCTGTAAATCTAAAATGATTCCAGAATAACAATTATTTTTTAAAAGGCCCTTTCTTCCAGGCACTGGGTGTATTCAAGCAAAGGCTGAAAACTCATCCGTCAAGCATGTGAGAAGGTGGAGGCTTGTGCTGCTCACTGAAGTACTTCTGGAGCACAGAGATTGGAGAGCTCAACTTTATGGCAAGAAGGCGACTCACAAGCCAAAGTTGTAACCTGGCTGAAATACTGAAATAATCTTCCTGCTCACATCTCCCTGATGTGAAAGAAAACATGCGTCTAGGCCTGTGGTCGGCAAACTGCGGCTCGCGAGCCACATGCGGCTCTTTGGCCCCTTGAGTGTGGCTCTTCCTAAGCCTTAGGAGGACCCTAATGAAGTGAATAACAATGTACCTACCTGTATAGTTTAAGTTTAAAAAATGTGGCTCTCCAAAGAAATGTCAATCGTTGTACTGTTGATATTTGGCTCTGTTGACTAATGAGTTTGCCGACCACTGGGACTCTAGGCCAATAGAAGGCGTGCACTATGCCTGCCATTCTGGTGCAGCATGCTTTCTGGAAAGGGAGTGGACAGATGAGAGTCTTGAGCAGATTTATTTGTATGGCCCTAGTGATGTTTTTCACACATGGTTGATTAGATGGTCTCAAGATACCTCCTATTACATAGGTTCTCTCAATCCCTTTTCTGCGTAAGTTATGAAGGCTTGGTACTTATTACTCACATCCAAGAACACTGATTAGTACAAAAATCTGTTTATCGTTCAAGTTCTCATGCCTATCTTGCTAAACCAAAAACAAAAACAAAACAGTCTTTAAATCATATGTATGAATGTGGATTAGGTGAGTTATACAATCTGTGGATGTCTTACAAAAGTGTTTACTAAAAAGATATTTTATCCTTACCTAAAACGGAAATTCATCCTGTAGTCTCATCTACTTCCCCTTTTGAGGGCTCTCAGGCCACAAACCTCCCAAAAGTAAGACAAGAAAAAGACTAAACCAGATATTTTATTTCTACTTTGGAAAAGGAGGTTTGTCAAAGAAGCAATGATATTATTTATGGTCCCTGGCATTTGAGGGCCATTCATTGTGCCTATACGCTACTTCTAGTGTTTTCCAATGATTAATCTCTTCAATGTAAGTTAATTTGACCCAACACGTCCACGTCGGAAAACAGACAGGGACGAAGGAGAGTCGGACAACCCAAAGCCCAGTCAAAAACGTATCTCAGGAGAAGTCGGGATGGACATTGGAGCCAGTTACTGCCAACACCATCCTCCATGGAATGAATGAATTGCCTCTGCTAGTTTGAGCTGCCTGCTCCATATTCAAGAAGAGGAAGAGAGAGCAGCCCTGACAGAAAGGGGGAAGTAACTACCAGGGAAATGGCCACCTCTGCTTCTTAGCAGGAAGCATGGCAGCAAGCCCAGGAGAGTGGAACCAATGTGACTAGTGCCATACTCTGATGTAAGACTTGAGCTGGGATTAACCCCAGAGATTTAGGCAAGGAGCCGAAACAGGGCTCTCATCCCCGTTCTGAACGTGCCCAGGGATGTTGGACCACAAAACATGATCCATCTCCTTGGCTTGGGAATATTCTCTACATTGTAATAGTTATCTGTTTACATGGCATCTTCCCCTACAAAATGGGCTCATCACCCATACATTGATCCATCCTTCCCTTCATCCAACATTGCTTAAGCTCGTGCCTAAGGTGAGACAGAACTAGGTTATATGAACCCAGATGAATGGACACGATCTCTGCCTTTGAGAAACTCAGTGTCATGTTCAAGACAGATACATGAAAACCTCACTAAAGAGAAATGAAGACCTGCTTCAGTGGAGACATGTTACGAGGTGGTAGGTCCGAAGTGAGAAGACTGTCCCCAGCTCTGCTTGGGAAGGCTCACGTTCGAGTTCAGTCTTAAAGGACAAAGTGTTAGCCTTCTTGGGACCTTTGGATTTTGATTGGGGTTTTCCCCAGCAAAGCACGTGGTGACTGCTTAGTCTAGGACAGTGATGGCGAACCTATGACACGCGTGTCAGAGGTGACACGCGAACTCATTTTTTTGGTTGATTTTTCTTTGTTAAATGGCATTTAAATATATAAAATAAATATCAAAAATATAAGTCTTTCTTTTACTATGGTTGCAAATATCAAAAAATTTCTATATGTGACACGGCACCAGAGTTAAGTTAGGGTTTTTCAAAATGCTGACACGCCGAGCTCAAAAGGTTCACCATCACTGGTCTAGGAAATCCTTTCTCATCCTAAGCCTCTTAATATGTTATTATATTATTCTCAGTAAGTATCTAATTGGTTTGTTTAAAAGAAGGTGAGAAAATTGAAAATTTGGGAGTGGAGTGACAGTTTATTTAGTGGGAACCAGGGTTCAAGAGAGTGACAAATAAGAATTCTGGAAGATGCCTGGCTGGTTTGGCTCGGTGGATAGAGCGTCGGCCTGCGGACTGAAGGGTCCCGGGTTCGATTCCGGTCAAGGGCATGTACCTTGGTTGTGGGTACATCCCCAGTAGGGGGTGTGCAGGAGGCAGCTGTTCGATGTTTCTCTCATCAATGTTTCTGACTCTCTAACTCTCTCCCTTCCTCTCTGTAAGAAATCAATAGAATATATATAAAAAAAAGAATTCTGGAAGAAAACAATCTACATGGGAAAAGTAGAAAACAATGTATTAAAGCCCAAACTGGCTCTACCATTCAGTCAACATTGGAGATCTATCTATCATCTATCATCTATCTATCATCTATCTATCATCTATCATCTATCTATCTCCTTTAAAGAAATATTCCATGCTATAGACTTGGTTATGTAATCAAATCCATAGGTCAAATTTTTTATTTATATATCACCTTATCTTTAGCAGTTCTTCCATTAACCTTGATTGAGATAGAAGGCAGGTAGACATACAGTCATCAAGTCATTTCCCTTGGTGTAAACCCCAATGAATTAAACACTGTTTCTTTATCCTGCCAGCACCTTGTGGGTTAGACTTTTTTCAAAATGTGTTTCCTAAGTGTCTGTTTCTCAGGGAAGAAAATATTCATGGTATTCTTAAGCAACACAGATGCCTTTCCTTAGAGTTGAGGCTCCCCAAAGCACTTGTGAAATGTACTAATCCCCACAGTTTACTTGTTGAAGTGGTGGTGAAATTATCAAAGCCGTGGTCAGAAAATAAGAACATTCTGTGAGCCTCTTACTGTTGCAAAGGGAGTCCGTTCTTGGAGGTCACCATGCTTCCAGCTAAATTAAACACCAAGGAACTTTTTCTGTTTTGTATAAATTATTTTGGCAAGGTAATTAGTTCTGAAATGTTTCCTCAAGAGAGAAACCTTGTAGAATCGCGAACCTCAAAGCAAGTATGTTTCTATTAACAGAAAATCAGTGAGATATTTGATTTGTAGACCTTGTCGCATTATTCTATCAAAATGTGAGATAGGGAAGCGGATCACATGGCCTGGATGCCATGGGCTTAAAAGCTCAACGATGGTTTTTCCATAACTAGGCGTTCTTTGTAATCACTGCTTGCTGTAATAACTGGTCATGATCAAATTATGCCCTAGAAGGATCTTTTACTTGCTGTCATTTTTTCCACATTCAATTGCTATGAGTAAAAAAAAACAACCCAACAACTATAACTATAAAGTCATATTCTAGGGGGGCAAACCTGTTGTTATCTTTTCCTAACTGAGGAGCTCGTCGGTCCTTCCAGGCTCCTGAATTTGCTTCTCTCTCTCTCTCTCTCTCTCTCTCTCTCTCTCTCTCTCTCTCTTTTTTAAAAAACATATATCTTAGAGAGAGATAGAAACATCAATGATGAGAGTGAACCACTGACTAGTTGCCTCCTGCATGCCCACCACTGGGGATCGAGCTCACAACCTGGGCATGTGCCCTTGACCGGAATCAAACCCAGGACCCTTCAGTCCGCAGGCCGATGCTCTATCCACCGAGCCAAACCAGCTAGGGCCTGAATTTGCATCTCTTATTGCACATCCCTTAAATTGAAAATGGTATTTTTCACCTAGTCTAGGTAGACATTGTATTTACAGAGACAAAAGTTTCCAAATACCAGAGCAAGAAAAATGGTTTATGGCCAGTTATTTCCTTAAGCTATATTTCTTTCCTGGAGTATAAAGGAAAGAGAGCAGGTAGGAGAACAAAAGGACAGAAATCATATATCCCAAAGAAATACCCTGGATTATTAACTCAAGGAAATTCAATTCCAAATTATGGGAACTTCTTCATTATTCATTTTAAAGCCAAAACTTGTACCTCAAGTTGAAAAGATAGGCAGGCAAAGTGTACACGTGATGTGATTTTTAACCTAGGTAAGGGGCTAATTTTATCAGCTTTCTTTTGACACATACTGTTTTACACTGAACAAATATGAGGGAATGATATATCTTTACATCATAGACTTACGCCTTGGGAACTCCTCCAAATTTCTGCCAGTTGTTCCCATAAAAAGAGCTCTCACCAATTCAGTAACGAACAGATGATGCAATTAGATGAAAACTATTAGGCTCCTCATTCTTTCCTTTTCCATTCTCATTTTTGGTGATTCTTTGAGCTATGACTGACTGTGCTAGGATTGAATTTTCAATCCATTCCATTCAATTTCTCAAATATTTCCTGAGCAGCACATTCAAAACACTGTACTAGACACTAAATCAAATAAATATGATATAAACATAGTTCCCCCCCTATTGCTTATTGGCAATGGCAGAAGACGATATTGCTATTATATACACGGAGAGTTTCTCATCTAAATCCGTCTTTATCCTACTACACCCGCCCTTCCCAATTTGTTCCTTCCCTATTTTGTCACCCCAGTTCAGGAAAAGGATCTTAGGTGAAGCCAAATTCCAGTGATGTCTTCCTGCGTGCCAGTATTGACTTGGGGACTGACGGGAAGGGAGGGAAGTCTGCTGGGAGGCGGCAGGACAATCCTCTGTTACTGAGGATGCTTCCTGAAGAGTCACTACCCTTCGTTGCCTCTTCATGCTGCACAGGGACAGTGATGCCAGAGGCAGCGGGAGCCATTTTGTGACAATGAAGGAAGGCAACCAGAGAACAAAGTGGACCTCTGATGAGAGCAGGGAAGACAGATGGAACGACACTGGATGAATGAGTTCTGGATGAGTCTAGCTGTATGGCGGCATCAGTTGTTTAAGCAACTCATAAAAATATTAACTCTTCTTACTTCTTTGGTGCCACCAGGGACTTTATTATCCACTTTGAAAAAATATTTGGTCACATAATATAAACGCTAAAACATCTGAGAGCAGCCCTAACCGGTTTGGCTCAGTGGATAGAGCGTCGGCCTGCGGACTCAAGGGTCCCAGGTTCGATTCCGGTCAAGGGCATGTACCTGGGTTGTGGGCACATCCCCAGTAGGGAGTGTGCAGGAGGCAGCTGATCAATGTTTCTCTCTCATCGATGTTTCTAACTCTCTATCCCTCTCCCTTCCTCTCTGTAAAAAATCAATAAAATATATTTTAAAAAAATAAAACATCTGAGAGTAACAAAGTCTGACCATTAAAAATAACACCCAATTATTACAAAATAAAATTAAGATAGTAAAGAAATGGAAATGACTAGAAAGGTATAATTGATCAATTACACAAATAATAATTACAAATTACTATATTGGATTAATAGTAATCTCTTAAATCAGAAGTCAGCAAGTTTTTCCTATAAAGGTCCAGATAGTAAATATTTTTGGCTCTGTGGCTGATATGGTCTGTGTCAAAACTACTCTACTCAGAGGCTGTAGCACTTAGACAATACAGAAACAAATGAGAAATGAGTGTGGCTGTGTTTTAATAAAACTTTATTTACAAAAATGGGCAGTGGGCTGGATTTGGCCTTTGGGCTGTAGTTTGCCCACTCCTATCTTTAAAAAAAAATAGATATATTTTGTATTGATTTCAGAGAGAGAAAGTGAGAGGGAGAAACATGAATGATGAGAGAGATTCATGGATTGGCTGCCTCCTGCACACCCCCTACTGAGGATCGAGCCCACAACCTGGGCATGCGCCCTCACTGGGTCTTGAACTGTGACCTCCTGGTTCATAGGTTGATGCTCAATCACTGAGCCACACTGGCCATGCTGCCCACTCCTATCTTAAGTGAAGACTCCTTAAACTACTTTTCCAGGGCTTCTTCATTTGTAAGCATTTTATAAATACTCACTAATTGAATTTTTCATAACTTTGAAGGCTCCATTTCAAGTTATCTAGAAAGCCTGATAGGTTTAAAAACAACAACGCTTGATAATTAATTTCAATGAATACTTATTTGTCTTCGTTTCACCTGTGGGGAAACAAAGAAAAAGAGGTAGGATGGAAGTCCCTGTTTATATTTCATATTTTAAGGATGGAACATTCTTTGTGATGATCAAATTTCTTTTGGGCCATAATCCCAACAGAGGGAATGGTGTAGTCTTGGAATCTTCGAAAGGTGCCAGAATATTTCAGAAATGGCAGTGACAAAAGTTTCGCTCAGGATGCCAAAGCCTTGTGCAATCCTAGTTGCTGCTCCAACAAAGATCTATAAATGTGACCCATCCAGACAAGATCTTGGATGGAAACCTATTTTGTCTGAGAACATATAGGGAGCTAGTTTGTGAATACGAAGGCACAAAGCCTATGGCTTAAAGAGCCACACACGCTTGTCTTGGCCTGCCTGCTTGGCACCAGAATAGAATCATTCACAGCACACGCTTGAGACCTTGACATTATAAAGCCCTGGGGCGCAGAGGAGAGCATCCAAGGAGAAAATTACAAAGGAACCTGCAGGGAAACCTCTGTCATTCCCGGCTTTTACTGGAATAAGTAGATGAGGCAGTTTCTTTTATCTATAAGCAGGGAACTCGGCTAGGTGATAGCCACAGCTCTTGTAATAGAATTCATTTATTTGTGTTTTCTCTATTGACTGACTAGGACTCCTTGAGGATGTGTACAACTTTTCTTTTTTTTTTTTTAATCCTCACCCGAGGATATTTTTCCATTGATTTTTAGAGAGTGGAAGAGAGAGGGAGAGACAGAGAGAAATATCGATGTGAGAGAAACACAAAGGATGTGCGCTACTCTTGACATGACACTGAAGCCGCCATTAGAGCAGTGGTTCTCAACCTTCTGGCCCTTTCAATACAGTTCCTCATGTTGTGACCCAACCATAAAATTATTTTCGTTGCTACTTCATAACTGTCATCTTGCTACTGTTAGGAATCGTAATGGAAATATCTGATATGCAGGATGGTCGTAGGCGACCCCTGTGAAAGGGTCGTTCGACCGCCAAAGGGGTCGCGACCCACAGGTTGAGAACCGCTGCTCTAGATAGAGGAGGCACGAGATGTTTAGGCCGGGGTTCCAGCCTCGGCTCAGTCCTGTGGCCTCCAGAAACAACGCCCCATCCACCTTTCCAAGGTCCTGAGAGCCACAGCAAAGAACCACCGCAGGGTTTCCAGACTGACATTTTTGTCCTTTTCTTCTTGATTGCCACTTCTCCATTCCATCTGCCTTCTAACACTGTGTTAGTCAAACTGTGGGTCATGACAAGTGTATTTTAGAAAATGATAGAGAATCAAATAGAAGATGACAGGAGAGAAATGATAGAAAATATCCAAGTGCATCACTGATAAAGATAAGCAGCATTTGGGCCCTGGCCAGTTTGGCTCAGTGGATAGAGCATCAGTCAGAGGACTGAAGGGTCCCGGGTTCGATTCTGGTCAAGGGCATGTACCGTGGTTGTGGGCTCGATCCCCAGTAAGGGGGCATGTAGGAGGCAGCTGATCAATGTTTCTCTCTCATCGATGTTTCTGACTCTATCCCTCTCTCTTCCTCTCAGTAAAATCAATAAAATATATTTTGTTTTGTTTTTTAAAATAAGCACCATTTGGTTCTTGTGTTTCCTGGGCTGAGATGTCAAATGTATTTCTTTTTTAAAAAAATATATTTTATTGATTTTTTACAGAGAGGAAGGGAGAGGGATAGAGAGTTAGAAACATCGATGAGAGAGAAACATCAATCAGCTGCCTCCTGCACACTCCCTACTGGGTATGTGCCCGCAACCAAGGTACATGCCCTTGACCGGAATCGAACCTGGGACCCTTGAGTCCGCAGGCCGACGCTCTATCCACTGAGCCAAACCGGTCAGGGCTCAAATGTATTTCTTACCTTAGATTGTGGACAGGAAGTTTGAAACCTACTGCTCTAAGGTAAATAAACTTAAATCTGTGGTGCACTCTCAGAACAAGTGCAAACAAAATGGATTTCTTCTTTGACATGGATCTACTGTAAATGGCTTGATAGATGACAATCAGCAGGCAACAGAGGGCCTGAGAGTTTATTGTTTCTTGACATTTTTCCAATAAAGGAGTAGATTGTGTGGTGGGCAGAATGAGG